>NW_027468650.1:10639385-10681885 GCF_046254945.1 Alosa pseudoharengus | reverse complement strand
CTGTGTCTGAAATACCCTTGGAGTGTAGAGTGCAAGTGTTGTTGCCATGACATGGGCTTTAGGTTGTGTGAAAATTGGACATTTTGAACACTGCTATTTCACAGCCTTGCTGTTGTTAGATCACTTATGAAATATTAATTCTAATTTAATTTCACTTGAGTGAAATGTTATTTCTGCTGTTTAGATGATTTGATTATTTTGGATATGCTGTTACTGCCACCATCTTGCTTTAGGGCATTGTGGCTTCATAACATTCATCCTTCTATTCTAATCATGTTCATGGCAGGAATGTAGGAATAACGTAGTACACAGTACATTCTTGTTGACTAGTGCAGTGCCCGTTCAAACCATTCCTGAAGAAAACCCATAGCTCAATTACATGCCCACATGTATGCCTGCTTTAAAAATAGGATGATAGGGAAACATCATTCCAGCTAAGCATTCAATAATGAATACTGAATATTATAATATATTAGCCTATAATTAATGTGGCCTCTAATAAATTTAGGCATGGCTGCATGTGACATTTCTACAGATCAGAATGACATGACAACTGTTTTGAGTTAAGGCTAAATGTGTATAGCTTACTGAATAACTTCCTAATGCTATTCGAAGCTTGCACATACTTTTATTTTGAGTGGTCACTACATACCCGTGTTTAATGGCGTGATAAGTGCTGTCGAGTCTGCAACTTGTCTAACGTTAGCTATGTGGCATTAGCCTATCGCTCGTTTCAATTTGGGACCTTGCAGTCGGCTTTGTCGTTTTAGTCAAAGTCTCTTGAAAGTCCAAAGTAGCTCGTTTCAATTTGGGACCTTGCAGTCGGAATTGTCGTTTTAGTCAAAGTCTCTTGAAAGTCCAAAGTAGCCTGGGCTATTCGAGTGGTCACTACATACCCGTGTTTGTTGGCGTGTTGTTGCAAGTAATCATTTTATGCAAGCAAACTGCATACAGGGAGTCTTTATTGTTGAGGTCAGACATGATAATCATCTTGCATCTTAACCCACAAGCGGTTCCCGAGTAATCCGTTTAAATTGCGACTGACTATCATCAAAGTGAGACCTAGCAGAGCCCGTTCTCTGGACCTAGCTACTGTCAGTACACGATCCATGGGGTGGAGCTCCCCTGAAACTGGTCCCCTTGGAAACAGTGCAGTGCAGCGATAAACGTCCTACGTAAATAAGCATATTTTGAAATATGCATTCAAAAATCTTCAAAATCAAGAGTGCACACCTTTGTGCCACGCGCGAGCCACATACGAAATCTTAGGTCAGTCTGACAAACGGTCAGCGAGATATGCGTGCCACAGACACACACACACACACACGGACACACAGACGCTTCTTGCTTTATAGATAGATGACTCATTTATTTTTTCTAATTACCTTTGCACACAGTGAAGACAGAAATATTGACATTATTACAGGCTTAAAAGGCCTAATTTCATCACCAAACCTTCTTCCAAAAACTCCTCTTCAGCCAAACCACTTTGTGTTTAACACATGCATATTAAACAACATTTTCATCTTGGCCACATCATCTCTTCTGGATGATTTAAATGGGGGCAGTTGTCTCTTCATTGAGGCTGATGAGGACATCAAAGAGAATGGAGGTCACACATGTTTTGATTATTTTACTTTATTTTCTTGAGAAGGTCACATCAAACATCAGATACACAGAGCAAGAGAGAGAGAGAGAGAGAGAGAGAGAGAGAGAGAGAGAGAGAGAGAGAGAAAGAGAGAAAGAGAGAGAGACACACTCCTCTTTCAATGTCATTGTAGTTTAATGACTCGCAAGATAGCAAAAAGCACTGCCAATCTAAATGAACCAACCGCTGAGAGAAGTCTTCTCATTCTGTCTATCTGTGTACAGTGGAGATTTTTTCAGCCCTGAGAATTACACGATCTTGCCACATCTATCCTGTGGGATCAACTCCCTTTTCTTCTTCATTTGAATGCATTATTTTTACCATCAGATCAGTAGGTACACTTCTAGACAACAAAAGAGAACAAGTATTTTAATGGAAAGAAGGAAAAGAATAAATTATATTTCTTGTGTCCCCTAAGCAACTCTAAAATAAAAAAAGTAGCTTTGCCTTCAAATCAGCCAGACTCGCGGGGCTGGAGGCCAATGGAAAGCAGGATCAGACGAAATCGATGTGGCTTGTTTCCTCTTTTTTCCCCCTTTCATTTTTCCTCGTGGCTTCTGGCTGATGAGGAGGAATATGGGGCAGCCACCTCAAAGAGTCAAACAGGGTTATGAAAGCAAAAGCTGATGAGAAGGTTTCTCCAATTTATGGCACAGGGTTAACGGGATGTCTGATATGCAAGACTGATGGGAGATTTCATAGTACAGGCATTATTTTCACATCTCTGAGACAGTTTGGCTATCTTTACCACTAGACTGGTGTGTACTGTATTGGTATTAAAGCTATACTCAAATTGTCAAATTGTAAAATTAGACATATTGTTATCACGGTATATAATAGTTTTAAAAGTGTAAGTGTGTACAGTTTTGTAAGTATAAATACACTAGTCTGCCTGTCCACAATGCTTCATTTCACCCCAGCATAAACTGAATAACAGTATCAACCTGAGAGGGGAAGCTAGAGCTGTCTTTAATAGTGCATTGACAAGGATATAGGCATGGGAGAAGATATTGTGTGAAGAAGATATTTGTTTAAGGGCTTTTCTGAGTTTACTTCTCTTTACCTTGGCAAACAGTTCTTCTGGATAAGGCCATGGGAGTTGCACATCAGAGTAACAGTGTCTTGTAACATATTCATTTGTTGGACTACTGGCAGAAACATGAAAATACCATCTCAGTGATTGCTCCTTGGGATTGGAGCACACACATCCTTTCCAGTGCTCTCGTCATTTAAGGAAAGCTAACAAGATCGTCTGTCTTTATTTAACTGGCTTAATTAAAATTGAAATGGTAAACTGTTTCGAGCCTCAGAGATCAATGAGGCATATGGTAATTGCCTCCTGTGACAACATTATCTTTCTCAGTAGCTTTTGTCTCTTACTCCATTCTCCCCTCCCTCAGCGTTGCTCTTTTACTCTCTCTCTCTCTCTTTCTCATTTCCATTCAGTTATTCCCTCTATTTTTCTTTCAACCCTTCATTTATCCATTGGAATATTAAATGATGAATGGAAGCAGTCACTGTTTATGAAAAGTTATTGATTTAATGGTATAATTGCAAAAATATGATAGAAAAATAATTATGAAACAATAGCACTATGATTATCTGAAAGTCCTTTCAATCATCTGCTTTGCAGACAGTCAGAAAGCCCATTTCCATGGCCAGATCCCAGACGCCTGGAATGGCATCAAGTTTCTCAATGGCATCGTCAGGAAGAATGATGCCCTCTGTTCCGTTGTACCAACACTTCTTCTGCGGAGGCTCCTCCCAGCTCCCACCAGACACGCATCCTCTCTTCCTCTGCAGCTGAGGGCAAACGGAGCCCTCCACCTGTGAGGAGTGCTCAGCCTTCAGCTTGAGCTGCTTGTAGTAGGAGGCCATGTGCCGGTGGTACTCCAGCATCTCTACGTACGCCTCCCTGGTGGTGTAGTGGACTGCAGAGCTCATGGTGTTAGTAGGTAGTCCATGAGCTACGTAGCCAGAGCAAGGCATCTGGTCTCTCAGTATAGCTGAAATCAGATTAAGATAAAGATTCGTTATTGCCAGCCCTTCCAGATACTGAAGGATCTACAAAAACAAATAGCCTTATTGTAAGTTCATCTAAAGATTATCTTACTTGTGGATGGGTGGTTGTGTTTCATAATCCCACTATTGCTGCTAAGGGGCATAGTGGGATTGAGCAGTGTCTTCTGGGTGGATGTAGCACCATGGCTGGCTGCTGAGACGGGGGCCTTAGCTGAATTCAGCAGGGAGATAAATTGGTCCTGGGTGACGTCTGGAGAGTGGGTGAAGTTCCCCACAAATGTCAAGCTCTCCTCCTTCCTCACTGGAGCCGCCGCAGCAAGTCTGGTGGGAAAAAGATGGCTGCTCTTGACACTGGTGGGCTGGAGGGGAAAGTTGCCCACAAACGTGAGGGTCTCCACTTCCTTTTGAGGCACTGAAGTGAGCGGGACATTGGCCATAACACTGCGCACACCCTGGGCCACAGTGCACCGATCCCCACATTCCTTCCGCTGTAGAGCTGCAAATATCAACCAAATATCAATAAAGGCTGATTAGAATATAAACTTATATGGGTGAGAAAATAGGGAAGGCAAGAAACAAACTTCTTACCAGCTGGAAAGCCCAACCCTGACACATATGGGTAGGTGAGCACAGATGTGGCAGTCGAGGGCAGTGCAGAGTATATGAGGGCTTCGCCAGTGTTGACACAGGGCAGGATTCTCTGAGAAAGAGCCGGATGTTCAGGCCCAAACCAGGATCCACTCTGGTGAATTGTCCGTGGGTAGAAATCCATTGAAAAGGTAGAAAATCGCTTTGAAATTGCAGAGGTTAATCACAGGTGACTTGCCTTCAGCTTGTTCAGTAAAGAAGTGATTAACTTTTGCCAAAATTCTACTTTGACCAACATTCTAAGGTAAACATTCTAAATTGCTAGGCGATGGGAAAATCCCTCATGATGTCATCATAGAATGTTCCCAGGAGGAAGTACAGAACAGTTAAATCTAAACATTCTAAACAATGTAAACACCTATATAAATTTGCAATTAAAGTTCAATTCATTAAAAACATAGTGGCGCCCATAGCCTCCTATTTTGAGCTTCATACCTGCTCTTCAGAAAACCTATGGGTGACGTCACAGAGGGTTTGTTGACTAATTTATACACTATGTGTGGCACGAGTGAGAGTGGGGTTAGTTTTTCTCACTGTCAAACTAAAAAAACAACCGTCAAATGTGACATTGATTGAATGAATGAACATGGGCCAGAAATAAGCAATAAGTAAGAGACCAAACCTGTGATGGCTGTAGTGCTAAGTGAGGCATTTTCCTCATTTTTCCCAAGCAAAGTTTTGAGTTTGTCTGCCCACAAGAAAGTTTAAATGAATTCCAATTGTACAAGTCTCCAAGGCCAAAGTGAAGCAAATTAATGTGCAGACTACAAAAGGATCAAAGTCAACAACCTTCATTGCTGGGTCTTTATATGTTTTAGACGAACGCAATCATCTGTGTCTCAGAGGAGAGGGCACAGCTTATTATCCTTCTCCCAGCAACCGTCTGGACCAATGAGATGTTCCTCTGACTAGATATTGTTTAAGACAATAATAATAAATAGCTACAGGTATTATAGCAGCTACATCTTTTTTAGCGATTAAAGTGATTAGATGTAAAAATTATACTTTGATTTTTAGTGAACAACATGAACTTAAACAATCTAAAATTCTGAGACTGCTGAAATCATTTTCATCAACAGTGTATCTAATATTTTGTATTACAGTTTTTGACTTGTTCATAGATTTTATTTGGTAAGAGATTACACGTCCTAACACTGAGCATTCTCACACTAAAACTGTGCCCTCTCAAAAAAAAAAAAAAAAGTGTGCATGACTGGGAGTATGGTTATATTATGACTGTCTATGGGTAGAAATGTCATAGAATGACAGTTGCCCTGAGTGACTGAGTGTATTTCTGGTTTGTCAGGCTGACACGCAGCTGTTGATGTGACACATTTTAAAGCTGCCATTACTAGGCACTAACTGTTTTTTGTGTTTTTTTGCGTCCCTGTGCACCTGTGGGCTGTACGAGATGGCGGGCAGTCGGGCACATCTGCTGGGGGCCGTGTTGTGTCAGTGTTCTGATCAGGCTGGATATTAGCACAAAGCATCAGTGTAAGTGGAGCGGATGGGGTCAATTTAGAGGGAAAAAACTGGCCTGAACAAGGGTCAAATCACAGCCAAACACACACCGGACAGCTGCAAATGAGAGTCAACAGGTAGGGCCATCATGTGGTTTGCTTTGTCAAAAAGCTCCAGACTCACAGGAGAGAAAGGGCTTGGATGTGGAAGAAACAAGGGCAAAGAAATCAACTGGAGTGGCATTGGATGAGGTCAACCTTGCAATTACACAGTTTTTGTCTGTGGCACACAGACATATGTGGATACGAGCATTAGTTGATTGGTAACCACTGACTGAACGAATGTCTGGCTAATTGGTCCCTTCCTATTTCTCTCATTAGGGCCACAAGCTGGAATCCTCTGAGGGACCACACAGCCAGGCCACCTGCCTGACAACCCATCCCAACCCCTCTTCAATATTGTTATGCTACTGTTTATATTATATAGTAGCATGATGGTATAATATAGCAAAATGATATAAGATATAGAAAATATATCATATTTTCTATTTTCTACGTATTTTCTATATCATATTCTTTGTAATACATGTCTCCATTATGAGTGTCTCTTAGTGAAATAACAGTGTCAGAGAGGGGGTCAGTGTAAATGTGTGAAACAGTTGGCATGGCGTGCTGTTAGGGTGTAAATCAGGCTGTCCCTCTTCTCTTCAGTTTGGGGAACCTGAATAGTTCAGTAGTATTCAAATAAATCTGAGGCTCTCATGATAGAACCTGATTTTAGGAATACTATCGTACTTTCCTAGAAAACTTGTTGTAACTTTTTGACTTTGGGAGTTTTTCCTTGCCCCTGTTGCTCTTGGGTGCTCCTTGTTGGTGCCCCCCACCCAATCCCAATCCTCCCCCACCTTTTTTATGCAGCCCTTGCCACTTAATCTACTAAACCCCTCTTCTACTGCACTTTTTACCCCCCCCCCCCCCCCCATTAATGCACAAATAGGCTGACACCAGACATAATTTCACTGCATTTCTTACTTCCAGTAACTATATGCATGTGACAATAAACTTCCTTGTATCCTTGTATCCTTGTACTTTGATGTTGCTGGCGATGCCTTATCAAGCCCCCTGAGCTGGTGCCTGGTGGTGTCCCAGGCTTAGGTGCTAACATTCAGAAAATTGAGAGTCATTATGCAAATTGAAATGAGTGACAATCTTGAAAATAAAATGGTGGGCTAATCAAATTATGGAGATAAGATGAAGCAATGAGGATAGGCCTTCTAATTAAATCACATCATGGAAATTCTTAATATGGGTGGCAAGCCCTTCAGAAGGTGTATGTGACTGGCGTGCTCTCGTTTTAGTGGATTTCTTGAAGCTTTTTATTGTTTCCAGGTTTGAGTGATGCAACATCATCAAACTGGCATTCATTATATACGTATGCTCGCCAGTGGTATTTCCAGAGAGAATAATGGTGATGCTGAACAATTACGAGAGACTATGGTGACGCAGAATAAAAATGTAATCTGATTTTAACAGTTAGGTCTCTCATCATCATCGTATGGCACCATGGGAAGGTTCACCCTGGACCAGTTCAATTTTGGCTTGTTATTAAAGTTGACTCCCAAATATTTCTAATCATCCATCACTTTAAATCCCACTCCTAGACAGACGTGAATGAGATTTGATTAAGTCCTCTACATCCTGAAGCCCATCACCTCACCTTCATCTTTTCTTACTGTAGTGGCAGCTCTCCACAGACTCCCACCGGACGTCCTCCAGTTGAGTTCGCTGCACATTAACACCTTAACATCTCTGAGGTACTCAACCCCTGTGAAGACCATCTGGCACACACTCAGAGGACAGAAACTTCTCTCATACGGACGTGTAGATGGGGCAGTCCTGGGCTTTACCCCGTCATCCTCGGACACACAGCAGCCCAGCTAGTGATCCGGGAGTAAATCTGTCCACCTGAATCCCTTGGAGGCTCTGGCCCAGATGAAGTGGCTGGCTGACATTGCAAACACAAATGGACTTAAAGGAACCGTATGTAAGAAATGTAATTCAATTAATCATAAAATGGCCCTGATTTGTCACTAGACATTAGGAAATCATGCTAATTTCAAATATTTATATCACTGACAACAGTAGTCCGGCCAGGATATCGTCATTTAAAAAAGTGAAGTTGCAGCCCTCAACTGATGTTGATGTTTACATATACTGTATGTGTTTTAGCCTGATCTGCCACCCTCCACCTATCTAGTAATCACAAAGTCAGTAGTGTTTCGGCATATGGGTTGCCAGCTCTGCTCTAGTTACCACATGCGGTGTACACCGCTCTACAGTATTTTGAAAGTGATTGTAGTACCAGTTTTGGCCAAAATCCTACATACGGTTCCTTTAAAGAGCATCATCGTCACAGTGTTCTTGCACTCTCAGTACTCGCTCCAGGTACAGCATTGTACCTTTAGGGGCTTCTCACTGGGGCAGTACCCTCAACACTTCACACACACTGGGGCAGTACCCTCAACACTTCACACACGCTAATTCCAGACTAGTTAAGAAGAGAATGGGTCTGGGGACATTTCATTCACTTCCGATTTCCGAGGGACGTAACCAACAGTGAGATTAAACTTGAATTGGTACATTAACCTCTTACCAAGTCTTTTAGGATGCTTTCAAGTCGTTTACTCAAAGCACACATCCATGTCATTCAACACTGATGTTATTAGTGCAGCCATTGGTTGTGCTGAACAGGGCTGCTAACTGTACTGCTGTGTCATCATATAAACCCCGCCCTTTGCCCAATACGTAGTTGGGATTTTGTTCCTTTGGAAACTGGCTTCAGTGGTAAGGTCACCAGCTTGCCCTGCAGAGCAAATTCAAATGTCAAGGTTTGTCTAGGTGTCACCCAGGCAGCACAATTGTACCCATTTAACCATAACGTTTGTTTGGAAAACGTTCATAAATGGTTCAGAAACATTACATATATCAGCATCTCGGGGCTCAACTGTAACCAGTGCAGGGCCCATTGGCAAACGTTGTAGCCATGGACGGATTATGAACTTTCGGACCCCTGGACCCAGATGCATTAAGGGCCCCCCACTAATTGTCGCATATGTGGGAGAGGGGTTTGGGGGTCCTTCCCCAGAACATTTTTAATTTGTTTGATGTGATTTCCTGTATTCTGGTGCATTTTCGGGATAGCCAATACTTTAATTCAATCAGATTCATAGCCTACATCCTGATTTGTTGATATTGAGGCAATGATTCCATGCAAAGGCTTGGGCCCAAGGGCCCCCTGATCCCTTGGGCCCCTGGGCCTGGGCCTGGTAGGCCCGTGCAGTAATCCATCCCTGGTTGTAGCCAACTTTAGAGAATATATATGGACCTCAACCTTTTTTTTCACCTCAATAAATTATGTATGAGTAGGTGCAGTAGTTTTACACTGCACAGCAATTATAGCCAGACAGAACTTTTGAATGGGAACTAGGAAAATATTCCAAACCAGAGACACCATTAGAGTGATAAAGGCTGAGGAATGAAATACATGTTCTATGTGACCTCTGATTTATTATTTTCTGACTGTTTATATTAAATGATAGTAAAAGTTGAAGATGGTCAAACAGACGGCCTCCACATAGATAATTCCTATTGTAATTCCCAGTAGGCGCATGCGTTTCCCCCTGCTATTAAAGTATGCATAACCTCCCAGACACACACACACACACAGTAAATTGTGGCATCTTGCCTCAGAAGGAATATTAGGCTTTTTTGAATGTTGCTTTGTGAACTCCTCGGAAGAATAGACAGACTGTATTATTAATATAATGCTCCCTTTCCACAAGAAATCAAGTCTATGCATAAAGCCATTATCAGGAGTTTCATACAAAGTCAGCAGCATGTAATGACATCATTATAGTCTAAGGCAGAGCTTCGCAGGATCCTCCACTATGGGAGAGAAAGCAATTCCAATCTAAATTGATTGCCGTGGGATTAGCCAGCATTCACAGAATATTGGAAAGCTTGTATTTAACTAATGTATAGAAAAAACATTTATTCTGCCGTGAATGAGGTTTTCAAAATGCATTCATGGAGTATAATGAATTACTGAGATCCTTCTAAATTAATCCATTTGAATGAAATGAAACGTAATTAGTTGTTCCTCAGCTGTGTCATGCCAACCAGAAACTCCCCCTGTACAGTCGGTTTTAATTATTCTCTTTTGGTCTTAACTCAGGGACGATATGTCATTAGCAATAGATTTATAGATTATGTAATACATATACTAACTAATGTCAAACAACATAGGAAACCTTACATTTAATTAGGACTGCAGGGACAACATAGAAATTCCTCAGCATGTTTAATTTCCAATCCCCGAGCTCGTATGAATGTTAACAAGTGTCCATGAAGCCGGCTTTCCATCTGTGCTTAGAAACTGAGTGGGGGGAAAGCTAAGCGTGGCAAGTGGCTCTGTGTGTTGCAGGTACAGTTTGTTCTTCTGTGCACGCTGACTGCCATCTGTCAAATTGTCTGTGCTCCTTACCTGTCATGTCTCCAGTTAGTCACAGGACTCCGCCAAGGGATCATCAGGAGTCAGGACCATGAGTGAGGCCTTACTTCTGGCCAGAAATAGTCCACAGATATCACAGACAACACAGGGTTTAGGATCCAAGGTCTTAAAGGTGCTCTACGCGATGTTGGGTAACCTCACTTCTGTTGACGTTCAAACCAAAAAGAGAGCTAACTCGCTACTCCTTCCCCCTCCCTCCCGTGCAATTGAAACTCTCCAAAATGCACATCCCGTTAGTGATTGGCTGGAACAGTTTGTTATGTTTTTAAGGTCCAGGCTGGACCAAGTTGTTTTTGTTTGCCGTTATTGGAGCCCAGGCTGTCCACAGAGACTGTGTTGTTGTTGTTGTTGTTGTTCTTACAGTGTATTCAGGGCAGAGGCAGCTAGCGCATGGTGAAGTGATATTTGCTGTATGTGACAAAAAACCACACCATTTAAAAAACCACATAACATCGCTTAGAGCACCTTTAAGGTAGGTAAGTGATGAGGAGAGGGAGACGGGGGGGGGGGCGCCGCTAGGGTTGTATTCCATAGTATGCACCATGGCCCAGGCATTACCAATACAATTTCAGTAATATTTTACTCGGTACAATTCTCAGTAACTTTAGTTGCTTTTTAATCCAAAATTGAGAAATGCTCAATTGGCACCAGAGAAGATTATCCAATAATTAAAAAAAGTCATCTATGCTGGTCCTGGAATTTGATTGCCTTGTTTAGATGACTGTAGAAAGGGAATTTGAGTTATCTCTGCCATTCATATGTAACGGGTAGATCAAGTGTAGGCCTACTACATGTCCCAAGATCCCTGCCTATGCTCCGCCTTCACCTGGCTGCGAGGCTTACTTGACGTAGGGCATTCGTCTTTTTAAATTAATGACCCCGCGAAAGCTCACCTGTGCTGTCTTGCTGGGAGAATTGTTTGGTGTCGGCGTTTGGTGTCTGCTTTCTCGTTGCTGTCCCTCCGAACTCATCTGCTGTACCCTTTGTGTCGTTTCAGTCAACGCGTCTTTGGTATGTGTTACTTATTTTATCAGTATAAACAGACATTCACACTGGCGGGATGTTAATCCTGGTAATCACAACCAGTATTGCAGTATTGCTTTACCTCTGTCGTGGTGACTGATTCAGTGACGCATAGCTTTATTCCACGTTGTATTTTGTTGCAGCTCAACCGTGTGTTTTTGCCACTAGCGACTGCGGTTGTGCCGGTAGCGCGACTCATCTCTGTAGCCTATGGCCTGGCTGTCTTACTGTGGTGATCCTAAGTTCCCGAACCTGGTAGGCATTCGTTTAGAATTTATTGTTGGTTGCCTACCCTTTGCCTAGTCACCCCAGATGATCACTATATTCACTGAATAGTTTTACTGCTTGTATGATTATGTTTAAATAGCTCTTTTGAATGTTGTATGTCACTTGTGATTGATTATGTATTCAACTACTCATTTGGTATTGAACGCATATCTGACTAGTGGCATGTTTGTTTTTAGAAATGCTTCCAGTGTGCAGGTTCTGAGTATAACTATATTGGACTTTTTACATATGTATTAATGTAATTCTGTGCTGGTCTATTTCAGGAGGTGTGCCGTTTCTCCGCACCCTCGAACGTCACCATAAAGTGGTCAATCACTGTTTTCCCCTGGCCACTTTGTAACAGTGCACCCAAAGGTTGTTATCTTGTTTTGTGGAAAATTGTATGTTTTGTTTGGGTTTTATTTGTGTAGCTCTGTATAGTTGTCCTGCTCTTTGTGTTGCGGGCCGAGTCACCTGTCCGTGATATCCAGACCTGACCTCTTCAACTATCCCCCTCCCCCTGCATTAGCCTATTGTGTGTGTGTGCATACATCAGCGTGCCCATTTTGGGGTGTATTACACTAGTTATAGTATCAAGAAGTTACTGGGTTCATTGTGTGCCCATTTTGGGGTGTATCACCATTGTGAGTAGAAAAGTAATTTTTCCCATTTAAACGCTTATGGAATAGTTTCTTCTAGTGTGTGTGAATTGCTTTGCAGTCCCATAGACCCCCCCCCCCCCCCCCTGTGTTCAGTCTTTTTTTTATTTTCTTTACAATGTTTGAATGTCTGTAGGGTGCCTGGTACTGTCTAATTATTGTGAGAAAATCAACCCCCAGAACCTTGAAAACTAGATGTACCGCAGAGCGGTACAAAATATGACCGCCGCCCAGTCCAGCACATTTTTTCCACAAAAATATATCACGCTGAAAGGCCTATATGATTCTAACTGTCTCACTAAATTGCATTATCCACACTCAATTTTCAAGTACCAAAACATGATTAGTTCATAGATTTCACATGTAAAATTCATTTTATACAACCCCACCTCCATCTTGCCTGTTCATAATTCTGAGGAATTCTTGAATTGTGTGCATGTTTGTTATGTGTGTGTGTGTGTGTGTGTGTGTGTGTGCGCGTGCTTGTGTGTGTGCCTGCGTATGTGCACTGTGTGAGTGTGTCATATGTATGATTACTGTGAGTGTGTGTGTGTGTGTGTGTGCGCGTGCTTGTGTGTGTGCCTGCGTATGTGCACTGTGTGAGTATGTGTCATACGTATGATTACTGTGTGTGTGTGTATCTGTTTGTGCACATGAAATGGGTTAACATGACCCCTGGAGGCAAACATACGGAAAAAAATGGTCATCCTAGTCCCTACAGTTCTCAAGATATTCACAGAGAACTGTGTCTGCCCTACCCTCCTTTCGGGGGGTCCAGTCCAGCGGGGGGGGCAACAGATCAAAACGAAAAATGACGGTTCCATGCTATCCATGTGGGGTTACATGCCCACCAAGTTTTGTGTACCCCGGTCTTTCAGTGTCCCGGGAATCATTGACGGAAATTTGGGCATGCGAAAAAGAAAAAAAAAAAGAAGAAAAAAAATTCTGACTAAACCTATATGACCGCCGCTTCGCTGTGCGGCGGTCATAATAATAGTGGTTGCAAATAAACTCTATTTTTGTATTTTGGTAAATCGGCCTCTGTCTAGTCATTCAGTTGTCTACCCTAGGCGGGACATTCTGTTACTAAGGCAAAGTTACACATAAAACAGATCTAACATGGCTATACTTCTCATTTCAAGCAGTGAGAATAACTAAAATGTTGCTTTTACAGAAAAAGATCGTAACCATTATTCTCAAACTATTTGCATTAAGTCTACACCATTGTAAGTGGAAGGAAAGGCAACCAGCAATGATGAGAACCATTTAAAGTCAACATAGAATTTCACTATGGCTATATTTTACTATATTAAGTTGTGAGTGACCTTTGGCCTTTGGGGCCTACATTGTTCCATGAGCCATAACTGCAACCATTATATTGTTCTTTTGTTAGCTTTAAGCCTAGCTCAGTCTTTGAATTTCCCTATAGCAGGGGTGGGCAACTAATTTCCCCAAGGGGCCACATGACAAACTGGGACTGTTGAGGAGGGCCGGACCCAAAATACCGAACTCAAGTCTGAACTCAATTCTGTTCATTCTATTCTGTTCTTGTATAACATTAAGTAAATCATATGGTTTTGTTTACTAGTCGTAAGAACAGATGAAAATGTGAGGAAGACAAAGGTAAAACAGCAATATTTAATCTATGTCCAGTATTTAATCCTCATTCTCGAAAATTATTTTTTGACATTGACATTTTTTTCAGTTTTCAAAGACTGATATAAAAAAAGTACTACAATATCTATAGGCTAGGTCATGAAAATGTGAAGGAGTCAGTACAACCTAGGCCTGTGCCACCATTTCATCAACACTCAGCAATATTTCATCATTAAATCATCATTAAATTAACTCTGCAGAATTAGACTACGAAAATGTGGAGCAGACAATAGTAGGCTGTCATTAGTTAATCAAAATGCACAAAGAAAACAATTTAAAAAATTTAGGCTATGTTTTTGCTTTAACTTTATGCACATAACTTTGATTGGTCAACTTGCTCTGTGTGTTGAGCCGGCTGCTTCAAGCAACCTGTGGGTAGTAGCATCATACTAGTTCGCTAACATAAGCTTTGCAAATAAACTCGGACATATTTTGGTTACAATTACGGGGTTATCCGATTGTAAACTGTCTATCTGCCAGTAACGTTTTGAAATGAACACTTCGTATCGCCAACGAGCAGCAGTAGGAGTTCGTTCTAACAACCTTTGCGGTGGTGAGCGACGCAGACATAAGAGACACAAAACTTCGTAAAGGCAACTGCATTGTGTCGACGCAGAAGCATAAATTCTATTCACCAGCACATCAGTGAGGGTGTTTACGTTTTATGCATCCACGCACAAATGTATGGGCGTACAAATAGCAGTCGCTTTCAAAAATAAAAACAACGATATTGATTTGCATGCATTATCTATGCTAGGCTCTTGACTTAACATTGGAGCTGCTCTTCGATAGGAACGCAACCACTTGGGGCGCTGGTTTTCACTTTCCCTCCCTATGTTCTTTCACGGACCTTACGCGGGCCGGTCAGGGAAAGCCCACGGGCCGGATATGGCCCGCGGGCCGTATGTTGCCCATGTATGCCCTATAGGGATCAATAAAGTATCTCTCTATCTCTCTATCTCTCTGTGCCTGCCTGCCAGCCACACATGAAGAAATCCATATTTCCTGTTATTTTGGTGAAAGTAATGTAAACGTAGTGTAATGCCTTACAATTCAAAGACAGTAATATTGTAATGTAACAAATTACTTTGAGATGACGGTAACAAGTAATAAATAATGCATTACGCTTTTGAAGTAACTTGCCCAACACTCCTCCGCATTAACTGAATCTTATCAATCTTGAAACCCGAACTGATGTTCCAAACAGCGTGACTGTAGGATGCAATGCCTAATCTCACTGCCTTCGGCATACCTGCTAAGAACAGTGCTCCTATTACTGTTAAACACCTGAAAAATATTAAGCTGCTGTTTTCTTTTCATGATGAGCACTACGCTTGAATGATTTATGACTGAATGGAACATTGCGTTTTTAAGCGCCAGAACTGCTTGTCATGTCGTGACAAGGTTTACACCAATCATCTTCTAATGTATCCTTATGTTGAGATGTCCATTCTCTTTGCCCTAAACATCATTTGTGCCCGAAGCATGTTTCAATTAAGACAGTACACAAGCTATTTTTATTGTTGTAATATTTAATAATTTCATGAATAAAGCGTTGAAAAATTGTATGCACGGCGTACTGGATTACGGCTGGCGGCGCCACTGGAATGGAGCAGTATTAGAGGGAAATATGGCTCTTTTCTCCATTATTTTCCCTCTGTTGAAATGAACTCTCTAATTGAAACTCTTACAGGTTTTGTACTTTTATAAAAAAAACTTAGTAGTGGAGTCTTTTTTACAAAGGCTGTTAAAAAACATCACATACTTCTGACACATCATCTTGTATGTTGCCAGTTTAGTATTTTTGTTATATGTTATATACATTCTAGAATTATGTGGCTGACCAACATCTCATGTGACAATTAGGTCAGGTTTACTTTAGGTATTGATTTAGTTTAGAATGAATTCCTAAGACTCTTTTATCTTCCAAGATAGCTACTTAGCTACTAATCTGAAACTACCTTACCTACTTACTAACTTACCCTACTGTTTTTTATTTGTCTGTCTTTTGTTTGTATAAAGAGGAATCGGGACTCGGGACTATCTTCTGACATTTCTGCGGTCAAGATAAATACTGACTTGAAATGAAACACCTTTGTTTCTGGGAAGTTGTTTTGTTTATCTCAGTAAGATTCTTTGGATATGTATCCATAATTGATTTCAGTCCAATTTTGTGTTCTCTCCTATTAACATCATCTGCCTATCATACAGTATCTAGCTTATGTGGCACAATCTCTCTCTGTCTGTCTCTCTCTCTGTATGTATGTGTGTGTGTGTTTGTGTGTGAAAGAGAGAGAGAAACATAGAGAGAGAGAGGGAAAGGAGAGAGAGTGTGTGTCAGAAAGAGAGAGAAGAGAGAGGGAGAATGTGTGTGCTTGGTGAGGTGTGTAGGTTTTGTTGATGCTGTCCTTGAAGAGGCCAGGTACATGTGTCTGGGACTCCCTTTCAATTACAGGCATATAACAACATAATGTTCTTTTCATTCCATCATTCCACAGTCTGGTGAAATTCTCTGTTTTTGAGTGCATCTATGAGAGTACAGAGCTAGATGCTGGATCCAGTGGTGTGCTTTGTGGCCTGCCACAGACAGACAAATAAGTTTACTTTACAGTTGAGGGATGTCTGGATGTATTCTCTATTGAACACACATGTAGTATTTATTAGCTTATTTATCAGAGTTTAACTCAGTATAAGGCTATGCTTAGACTAGGCTTCGTTTTTGAAGCTGACCGCGTCCATTTTACATTATAATCCTATGGAGTAGAAGACCATGTTTTCAAAAAAGTTCTGAGCTTTTTTTTAAAACACTGTAGGCCGGCGTTTTTTTCTGCAGCTCAGAGCATCGGTTTAAAGCTAAAAAAAGTTCAACTTCTCAGAAAACGCTCCCTTTATCAATCGTTCAGAACCAGCAGCAGTGGAGAAACTTATTGCGATCGACTTTGAGCACAAATCACTGGAAACATCTATTTTTACCACCACAGCTCTCAAAATGGTTCATAATACCCACCAAGCCTCTTCATGTCTCCACAATGATTGTAGACTGCACCTTTTAAGCAGCAATCTGGTTAGGGCTTCAGCCTTTAGGCTTGCCGGTTCGACTTCACTAATTCACGGATTGGGATAAATGCAGAGACCAAATGTCCCTCACGGGATCAAAAGATATACTTACTTACTAACTTACATACTATTGGGGCAGGTCTCTCGGCACACTGCCTGATCTTTTCCTCCTAATCTTAATGTAGCCTCTTGTTTTAGTGTTACTGTTTACTTTGAGAAAGTCACCAGGTCCCCCTGGTTGAAAAACATCCCAAAATAATAATTTTCTCACCCCCACAATTGAAATGGACATGGTGTCATTTGGGTTTAATGCTTCCCTTTTTTAGGCCAATCTCAGGCCATGTCCCTGGGTCAAAAAAAGCGAAAGCTAAATTCTTTGTCCAGGTGTGCCCTTATAAAGGTTAAGCTGAGTTGTGCATGTTTGGAGAAGAGTGGAGAAAAATAGAATGAGAATTCTTTCATCAATTCTGTGGTGGTGTCTTTTACTTAATTGGCATATTTATTGAAGTAATCTAAAAGTAATCCTAAAGTAATCAGATTACGTTACATGTTTTTGGTAATCCAACTGATTACGTTACTGATTACAAAAACTACCATGTAATTTGTAGTCAGTAATGGATTACATTTCAAAGTAATCCGAACCCTGGTCTGAACATGCCTTAAATCCAGAGTTTTGGACACGGAAATGACTCCTGTAAGGGAAGGACATATTGCTAAAGGCTGAAGAGAAACAGGTCAGCATCAATATCCAGCAAATCAGTCGAAAACAGACAATCTCTCTCCATCTTTGTCCAGATGTCCTCCATCAGAGCTACACTGTCATCCATAGGGAAGGAGCGCCAGATATGACGAGGCTTCATTTGTCAGGGCCTAAGTGAAGGAAATGCACTGGAAAGGCAGGGAAAGAGAAGAGGAGTTTGGATGTAGTTCACAACCTTCGGGGAGGTGGCCTAAAAAAGCACTGGAGCCTTTTCTGAGGAAACTGGGGAAATTCAACCAAATTACACACGAAGGCCATGACACATCCACTTGCCTGATAGAATAGGTACAAAGAAGAAGCAATAAAACACAGATCAGATTTTTAAACAAAACACAAATCAACATCTATTCATTAACTTGTCCTGTTTGACCTGTGCCAGTGATTAACAGAATCATTGCATTCATAAGTGTTCGCACATTCAATGCATATGCTTGCAGAACATGGCTCTTTGTCTGCTAGCCTTGAACTCTCTTTGAGAGTATCTCACCCCTGTGATAATGATGAATGAACTTAGTGCACATGGCATTCAAATCTACTTGCATAATTAGAGACTCGGACTGTCACTCAGACTGTTGCATTCGATGGCACTGATGTGGGGGGGCATATACCTGCCTGTTCTGCTTTGACATCTTTTTCAGAAGTCTATTTTTGGGCTTTGTAACTTTTATTTGGACAGGGACCTGGAAAGTTAGAGGAACTGAGTGGGTGAGAGATGTGTGGTACTGGGAAATGCCCAGGAGGCTGGGTCGCCATGGACACAGAGATAGATGTGGCCTAGAGAGCATATGAATCTGCTGCTTGTGGCACAACCAGTAGTTTCCCGGCATAGTACTTTTTCTCCTAGAGAAATTCAGATTTGTCTGAGGACCTGTAAGTGTGGTATCTGTCTGCATGTGTGGCCATAACCACATTGACAGAGACCCAGAGGACAAGCTTATCAGATTTAGCTGGGCACCATCTCTGTCAAAGCTCTCTGAACTTCATGGCAGCCACTGTCAAATGCTTTACAACACATTTCAGAGATACTTTATAGGGTCTGAGATTCACACACACACACACACCTCAACCATTAGGAAAGGTTTGAACTATCCTCTGGAAAGACAACACATTAGCTCACACAATGATCTACTGTAGATCATTCTTTGCAGTTTGGAGAGTTTGTTATTTCCTTAGATGGTAGCACGTTTATGATGCTACAGTGATGATCTCGTCACACATGCATGACCTAGGGCCCTTCTCAAGGTCATGAGGCATTATATGGACAATACACAGTCTCATGAAGCCATTGAAACGTGGTTCTTTTTGTTATTGGCTGTAGTGTATTGGGTGGTTTGTGCGGGGCAAGGGCACGGTTTTGAGCCATGGATCAATAAGCACACAGCCACATCATGAACAGCGCAACAAATTGAAATTGATTTCTGAGCAATGTTATTTAAAAGATCCAAGCAAACATATTTGACTTTTGTAGCAGAGAGTGTAATCAAACAATATTTGTGACTCTAGCAAAAAATGGATTCGAAATACAAATGTTTATATAAATGTGTGTGTGTGTGTGTGTGTGTGATAGAATGTATGAGGGAGTGTATGTTTGTGCTTTTCTAGCGTGCACTTGACACCTCTTCATCGAAACAGGAAGTTGATGACACCAATGAAATGTTTTCCTCTCCTCTTCACCTGAATGTTAATGCTACCCACTCTCTAGGTAGGCTGTTTTAAAGGCAGACTGCATTTCTATTCAAAACCACTTTGACCCTGAGTAATGTTGCCTTTTTGCTGAATCTCAAAACTAAAACCCTTATGAATTATGGATGCTGGTGTTTGCATTTCAAAAAATAATATGTTACAACACACCAATTTCTTTAGATCACACACAGGGATTCATCTTAGGTTGCTTTATACATAATACAATGGGCTTTCAAGGTTTGAGTATAATACAATGTCATAGATATGTAAAACTCAAGTATGCTCAGCAACACACAGTATATTATGTATGTAGTAATTACATAGCTATTGGCGATGTAATGGGGAACAGAAAGAAGAAATCCACTAAACGAAAAGAACAAACCTAGCTCTTTCATGTTCAGCTTTCATTTTCATGTGAATGTTAGTCATCAAGCCCATCCAAGTCGTCCTAAATAGTTTTTGGAGTGTTTGTGTTCTATAAATGATGTCTCGCTATAGAAAGCCCTTGATGAATCCACTTCGCTACACTTTTTTGTTCCACCTTCGGAATTATTTTAATGTAAGAAAAAAGATGAGTGGATTCTCAAATTGTATTTTGCTGCAGATTTACCTCAGACTACAGGCAAATATTTACATTTGTGTTATTCTCAGCATACATGTGTAGGTGTGTGTGTATGTTTGTGTGTGTCTGTGCATGTGTGTGAGTGTGTGTATGTACAGTATGTCTGTGTGTGTGTGTGCATGTGTGTGTGTGTGTGTGTGTGTGTGTGTGCATTGTGTGTACCACACAAGCCACCGCTCCCAAGCATTTTCCTCTCAAATGTATGGTCTCTTGTGAACAAACTGGACGAGTGGAAGCTGCGGATTGCAACCGATAAGTCTACCTGGAACTGCTGCATTTTGCTGCTCACGGAGACGTGGTTAAACCCACTTATACCGGACACGGCCATCGAGCTAGCAGGCTACACCGCATACCGTCAAGACAGGTGGGAAAGCTCCAGAAAAGAAAAGAGGAGGGGGGCTGTGCATTTATGTGAACAACAGTTAATGCACAAATTCCACAGTAGTCACTAGACACTGTTCTCCGGATGTGGAGTTCCTGACGATAAAATGCAGACCCTTTTACCTCAATGCCGTTCTGCTTACTGCCGTGTATATAGCACCAGATGCAAACGCCAACTCTGCTCTGGGGCTTCTGCACGACAGCATTAGCAACAAACAGACCAAACATCCCGAGGCTGCTCACATTATTTCCGGGGACTTTAATCATACCGATCTCAAAGCAGTTCTCCCCAAATTCCACCAGTACATCAAGTGCACAACTAGGGGAGAAAAGACATTAGACAAACTGTACACAAACATCAGACAGTCCTACAGGGCTAAACCACTAGCTCATCTTGGACAGTCCGATCATATATCCCTGCTACTTATCCCTGCATACACCCCCCTACGGAAACAAGCTCTGACCACGACCCGGACTATCACAACTTGGCCCGAGGATGCCTCCGACCAGCTGCAGGACTGCTTCCAGAGGACCGACTGGGAGGTTTTTGATCACCAGGACCTGGAGAACCACACTACAGCAGTTCTGGATTACATTAGATTCTGCACAGACAATGTCACCAGGGACAGACGTATAAGGATTTATCCCAACAGAAAGCCCTGGATGACAAAAGAGGTGCAATGCCTGTTGACAGCCAGGAACACTGCTTTCAGGTCTAAGGACAAGGCACTCTACAGTGCTGCCAGAGCCAACCTGAAAAGAGGCATTCGCAAGGCCAAGGCAGCATATAGAAGGAAGATAGAGGACCATATCAGGAGTAACAACACCATACAGGTGCGGCAAGGCGTCCAGCACATCACCAGCTACAAACCCAGCAACTCCTCGGCCGCCACGGGGGACTCTTCTCTGGCAGAGGAGCTTAACATTTTCTTTGCCCGCTTTGAGGTGACATCTACATCAACCCCACCACAGCCGCCTGCTCACAGCAGCCTCACACTCAAGGTAAAGGAGTGTGAGGTGAGGCGGGTGATGAGGGGGGTGAACTCGAGAAAGGCTGCAGGACCTGACGGAGTGGCTGGAATTTTTACCAGAATGTTCAACCTGTCCCTGTCACAGGCCACTCTCCCCCCCTGTCTTAAGTCCTCCACAATTGTCCCACTTCCGAAAAAACCCTGCATTACCACCCTAAATGACTACCGCCCAGTGACACTTACACCAGTCATCATGAAGTGCTTTGAGAAACTGGTGCGGAGTCATATCATCTCCTGCCTGCCAGCTGACCTGGACCCCTTTCAATTTGCTTATAAAGCAAAGAGATTCACTGAGGATGCTGTTTCCACAGCACTTCATGCCGCGCTGACCCATCTGGAACAACAAGGGAGCTGTAACAATGCTCTTTGTGGACTTCAGCTCGGCGTTCAACACCATCCTTCCACAACGTCTGGTGTCTAAGCTGGCGGACCTTGGGCTCCCATCACTCACCTGCAGTTGGATATTGGACTTTTTAACAGGCCGCTCCCAGAGGGTCAGGCTGGGTTCCTACATCTCCATGCTCTAGGCCTCAGCACCGGCTCGCCACAGGGCTGCGTGCTTAGCCCGCTCCTCTACACTCTCTATATATATGACTGTGCCCCCACTCACATCAGCAACAAGATTGTAAAGTTTGCAGATGACACGACGGTAGTTGGACTCACCTCAGCCGAGGTGGGTGAGCTAGCATACAGGGACGAGGTGGAGCGGTGCTCAGTCAACAACCTGCTCCTCAACACCACAAAAACAAAGGAGCTGGTCATTGACTTTAGAAAGAACAAGTCTGACATTCAACCACTCTTCATCGGCGGGGTCTGTGTGGAGAGGGTTCCGATGTTCAGGTTTCTGGGCATTGAGCTGGAGGCCGACCTGACATGGTGTGCCAACACCAAGGAGCTACTGAAGAAGGCGCAGCAGAGTCTGTACTTCCTGAGAAGAGCAGTCTACCCCAGAATCTGCTTCTCGCCTTCTGTCACTGCTCCTTAGAGAGTGTGCTCACGTATGGACTGTGTGTTTGGTACGGTAGCTGCACATCCTCAGAGAGGAAGGCGCTTCACAGGGTCGTCAGGGCAGCAGAGAAGACCATAGGCTCCCCCCTCCCCACGCTGGAAAGGATCTACGCCTCCAGATGCCTTAAGAAGGCAATAGACATTTCAAAGGACCCTTCACACCAGGGCATGAAATTGGCACCCGCCCACACGCCAAATGCGGGTAACTTTTGTGATTGGCGGGTGAAACTGTCAATGTACCTGCCACGTTGGCGGGTAGCCAATAAGACAACACAACACTGAGCAAGGAGATGCACTGTCCAGATTGCCGTTCAGGCTATGGCTTGGAGAAAGCGAGATCAAACCCATTTGCAGGGGTGGGTAGTAGCCTAACGCGTTAAAAAATTTTTTCGAGGAACGGCAAACGACTTTCCTTTTTCAAAACGGTAGCCTACTTTTACTCTTACTCAAGTACATTTTTGAGCCAATAATCTACTCTTTTACTCCGCTACATTTCAATTGCCTTACATTACGAGTACAAGTTTATTATTGGAGAAAGTATCTTGAAGAGGGAAAAGCGCACCTCTCCCTTGGAGAAAAGAAACAGGGCTTCAGAATGCGTTAGCCCACGATTATAAAAGTAATGCCTGGCCTAGCTAACAGCTCAGTTAACACAATGACGTACAGTTGCTGCATCTTCTGGTGAGGCTGCCAGAGTAGCAACGAGACTAGAGGTAGGCTATGACATGACACGGAAACTTTCACATATATTCATTTCTGGCCAGCATCGTTCAACAATCACATTGGACAAGGAAAGTAGGCCTACAACTTAATTTACAAGCAAATCAAATGCACTGGAAATCGAGCATACAAGTTAGAAAAAGCCTAGCATTCATTTATGTAGCCTCAATGTTGCAGGACATGACATGAGACGGTCGGCTGAGAAAACAGATAGCATGCTCTGTCGCTCTGCCCGAGTGGATATGCCTAGGCTATTATAGCCTAAATATAGGTCTACCCATAATATAGCCATTGTTTTTAGGTTACATTGTCTATAATTGTTATAACCAGACTTCTAGCAATGCAAAGCAGAAGAATCAGCTGCAATGTATTGGAAGACTGCTTTTCAATCCATAGCCACGTAATGCTTATTCTGGCTATGACAAAGTATATATAAATATAAAATATATTTGAATTGGGCTTTTAAAATATGTTTGACTATATGATTAGCCTACAGAGGAGGAGAAAAGCAAATAGGCATAAAGGATACTTTTGTATCCCTTTAAAGGTCCATCAAAAATATAAAAATGTAGGCCTACAAAAAAGTAACTTGTTAGGCCTACTTGAGTAGTTTATTAACAAAGTACTTTTTTACTTTTACTTGAGTACTGTAATGTGTATTCTGTACAAGTTCAAGAACCATTCTTATGCATTTTCTGAGTCGTTCACCTTTATTTTGGGCACAAAATAATTTTGGCTGGTAAAAAAACACTGTGGCAGGTGGATTTCAAAATTCACCTGCCACAGTGGCTGATGGCCAAAAAAGTTAACTTCAGGCCCTGCTTCACACCCAGGTCACTGTCACTTTCAGCTCTTGCCATCAGGCAGGAGATACAGAACAATGAAAACCAGGACAAACCGTTTAAAAAATAGCTTCTATCCGAAGGCAATCATGGCCCTTAACTCTTCAAATTTGAAATAGTCTGTTCTTGGCCCCTAACCCACTGTGCAAATTCTATGGTGGAGTAATGTTCTTTTTACCAGTGAAATCTGTACAGAACCATTCCTGTTCATAACCAGTGCAATATATGCGTATATTATTTTTATACTTTTATATATGTGCATTTTTAAACTATTTATTATTGTTCTTATGCATACCTCATGAGTTGACAGCACTTTCAAATCTCGTTGTACCTTTGCAAAAAAGAGTCAATGACAATAAAGACTATCTATCTGATAGATAGATAGATAGATAGATAGATACTTTATTGATCCTCAAGGGGAAATTCAAGAAATGTTGATGTGTGTGTGTGATATCTTACCACCTGACTGGCAATTCATTTGTGGAGCCAGCATGGGTTATGTGGAAAGGACAGGCTGCCGGCGCTCACATAAACCTTTATAACCCTCTCGTATGCATTTTTTACATGCCCACTGCTGACCTTGGCCATTTATGGGCATCATAAAAGCGCAGCCCACTCCAACTGATGTCCTGATGGAGGCTTTGTGGAGACCCAAACGACCTCTTTACCTCCTCAGTGACCTCCGTTAGCTGCTCTGCGGCACTAACCCGATCATACGGGGATCGCCACAAGCATGTCAATCTGAGACTGGCTGATCAATTTGGGAATTAACGACTCTCTGGGACTTAAGTTTCAGTCAAGGTGAACGGTAGTTTGGGTCAGAGGGTTCCTGTTAGATGCACTGCCCGCTGTTTCTGCCGCATTACAACCTGAAGAAATTAAAGCAACTTGTATGTGCAGTTTATTCTATATGTTACATGCCGCATTTATGTGTATTTTCTCACTTCTTTTTTGTAGGGATAGCAAACGCACACTGATAGTAGGAGTTTTCTAGAGGTGCTGGTCACGGGATACGTAATGTTTTTAACAGGAGGCAATTTGGTGTTGTATTATGTAAATATGTCACTAGTTTGCTGGATTCAGATTGCTGAGAAGAAGCAAGATTGGCTTGGGAGCTGGTCATAGACGATGATGAGATGAGTGTGGCGATGGCGTGTGACAGAGGATGGTGATCCTCCTCTCTCACACTTACCTTCCCTCCCAAGCCACCTGTACAATTGGAAGTGAAATATCTGCAGACATTCAGCGTTTGTCGTTCCAGGCTTGAGGCTGCCATGGTGTTATTGATTTAAGAGTAGAGAAGAATCATGGAGATGGGACACCTGAAGGCCGGCGAGAGAGAGAGAGGTGTGTGATTGTGTGTGTGTGTGTGTGTGTGTGTGGGGGGGGGGGGTGAATAAAGGGAGTTTTCCTCATACATCAGGGGAGACACAACCATAGCTTATATGTGGATTCCGTTATGGATCTCTGCAGAACAAAGCAGGAACCAAGGGACCAAAAGGATCACCATACCTTGGATGGTGTGTGTGTGTGTGTGTGTTTGCACGTGTAAATCACACATGTCTTTTTGTCTTTTATTAACTACTAGAACGTGTTATTTCACAGAACTCAGCATTAATAACACTTAGACAAAGTCGACAATAAATTAGACTATTCGACCACAGTGTCATTTCTGTGGCACAGCTGAGCCACAAAGATATTCATCTACATCACAATGACAGAACACACAATGTTCATCATCGCCACGGCAACCATCATCAGTACGCTGAGAGGGATACCGGCGATACGTTCATCTGTGGCATTTTCAGATGTTACATACCAACAAACAAATAAAGAAATGAAACAAATTTGAGTGAAGCAAACATTAAAAAAGAACACCCGACACGGATGACAGAATGGTATGAATAGGTTTCTGTTGAACTAGGACAAGCAGTCTGGCCAATAAACCTTTTCTCACGTCTCCCTGCAGTTCTCAGTGACCTTTATTAGACTTGTCAGATATACAGTGGACCAATTAACATGTTGTGGCAGCCCCACACCCCACCCTACGCCACCCCCCACCTCCATCCATCATGTTACCTCTCTCCTTTTCTGTCGCAGTCTCTTGGGTTCACGCTGAGAAAGAAAGCAGTCACACGCATTAGTGGTATGACCTGGAGGGCCCAATTATTCCTCAGGATCACAAATGGGTTACACAAATATGAACCTCAATAGAATATAATTAAAAATATGAACATAATCGTAAACACGTTTCACTATGTGTTGCTCTGATTGGTCAGGTCTATCCAGTTGTGCGCAGAGGCATTTTTTTCCCTGTATCAGCTACGTCAGGCTATTGAATTCTATCCTGATGACTGAATGGTTGCAAGTGGTACCCTGGAAATCCAACAACCTCGCGAGAGCACAATGGAATTGAGACACTCTGGCAAAGAGCAATGATGCACGTTACTTTTACCCCAACATTCCGGGGAACCAGTTAAACTGATGAAGACAGCGCTGCAACGTTGGAGGACAGTACACATTGGTCGTAGTGTTATCCGATTGCGTTGAAGTCCAAAATCATTCAGAGTAAACATGGTCTAGTGCTATCCAATTGCGTGCAGTGAGATTTTTAAATGCATGCTTGTTGCTCGAGTTGGGCCATTATATTGTTCTTTGCCAGACCCTTAATCTTTCTAGATTATCAGGGTCTGGATTTTCCAGGCTATGCAAGTGGTGCATCCCACTCCCTTTTCCCACTATGGTAGAGGTGAGAACGGATGTGATTACGGGAGTGGGAGAGGTGCAAGGATATAAAGGGCAATAAAGCATGACCTGACCTTAACTCAATGCATAACTGCTACAGTTATAAAATAAAAGTGTGTGTGTATGTGTGTAACACACAAAAGGACATACATTTGTACTCTGTGATTGTATGTGTGTGTGTGTGTGTGTACACTAGTTACACCTACATAGGCTTACAATGAAACATATGTATATCAACATATGTACAGAATGTATATGTGTGTGTGTGTGTGTGTGTGTGCGTGCGTTTTGTGTGATACATTTAGATACATGATATATAGATTTCAATAAAGGTATTGCATTTGTGTGCATACTTGTACACCAGCATCATTGCATATTCTCCATTTCTTTGTTTAATCCGATGCGTTATGCCTGTGTGAGTTTCCCCACCCTCTCGTTGATCAGCCGCTCGTGTGATTGATGAAGTTCATTCAGACTCCTAATGCAGAAGGCCCAACCTGGCCAGACGATCTCACAACTCAAAGTCCCAGATCTGGCTCTCTCTCAGCCACGTACGCTCCCTCCCTCCGCTACCAAACGACTCGTCATTTATTCCTGTCAATCGCAGGCTGGGTGTGACACCAACTGTAGCCCAGAGAACACCACCATCTGATGGGTGTGAAGACACCGAGGCACAGCAGAAGGGAGATGGAGAGAAACTAACAGAAAGGAGAGACAGAGAGCAAGTAACAGAGAGGGGGATGGATGAGAGGAAGAGATGAAGTAGAGGCAGGCTGGTTGAGAGGTTGACAGAGAGAGAGAGAGAGAGAGAGAGAGAGTGCGGGGTAGCATTGCTACTATATATGGAATCAAGAATGCAAGGCTGTCAGAAATAACACGAGCACTTCGACAGTTAGAAACTAAATCATCAGTCTGACAGTGGAGGTGATGCACTTTGTCAGAAAGTTAGAGGAAATAGATACAGAGCGATGGGAGGAGAAGAAGAGGGAAAAAAAGATAAATAAGGAGATTGAGACACACCCGGGGAAATGAGAAGCGAGTCGAACACACAGAAAGAATAATGGGACATGGAGTAGTGAGGTGAGGTGGAGCCTGCCGCGTCAACTCTCTCCACCTCTCCTCCAGCGGGGTCTGCTGTCTGGGTGAACAACCCCAGGAAATGAGCCAGGGCTGGGGAAGAAGCGGGGGGTGGGCCCCTGGGGTCTCCTGGAGCCCCCCACCCCCCGTCCTTCTAGAAAGTTCTTCACCCACTTTACGAAGGAAAATGGGTTAGACAATGGAATATGTTTAACAACAGAAGACATTCATGAAATAAAAGAGAAAACTGACTGTATTTGTGTCTGTATGCTTGTGTCTCTGTGCTTATAGAAATGTTTTTAGTTTATGTTTGTGTATGGATGAGTATGTGTATGTAAAGTATGTATGTATGTACAGTATGTATGAATGTATGCATTTTTACATGACTGACTGCCTGTCTCTCTCTCTTTGTGTGTGTGTGTGTACGTGTTAGGGGTGGCATGGTTCATAAAACCCATGGTTCAGTTCGTATCATGGTTTTAAGGTCACGGTTTTCAGTTCTGTACGGTACTTGTTGTTATTTTTCATTTTAATCTTCAGAACACTTCAGAAATACCATACTTCAGCATAAGATGTATAGCTTATTTATCCACCATTTAGGCTACAGTATTAGTATAGTTATATAATGTAACTATATCATACACAAACTGAAAGAATGACACATCCAGCACATCATTAAGACCATCTCTAAGTGAGATTTTGATACAGCAAGAGTGAAGACATTGATGATTTCAAATTGCTTTTCATTTATTTGGCAAAAATGTAGAGTGTGTTATTTCCATCTGCAGTATTTTATTTCTACACATAGCGTAGCGTACCCGAGCTATGCAAGATAGCTTCTAGGCTACCACATAACATTGACAAGCCCTATAAACACGCACTTTCTTTCCTCTCTCTGATGAATTTGAACGCTCCTCTAGTTTCTCTCAACAGGGCTATTCACTCACTGAAACTTAATGTTAGATCTTCCATGTGAGGAGGACCCAACATACATTGTAATGATATTTTATTTTTTGAGAGCTTTTGAGATCTCGGGTAATTACCTTACAGTAAAATTAATTATTATTATCCTACTACACATCTTCCCTGCACATGAGAGTTCGTCAGTGCTGTGCGTGCGACTGAAAGAGGGCCGCTCATATAGCCTCTTAGCCTGGGTGCCATTCCAAACTTTGTTCCGCCCACAACATTTGAGGTCGGGAAGTTCGGTCTGGCATTGCTCCATTGTGGAACAAGTATGCTCGCCCTAGATCGGGCGGACCAATCAAATCGGGCTTTACGATGATGGACAGGTGAACAACTTAGATTAGGCTTATGTTTGAAACAACAATTCTGTGGCTAGAAGGATACATGGCTTTAAAGACCCCATATGGAAAATTCATATTATTTAATGAGGTTTTATCACTGAAAATGATTATTTCTGAAAACTTTGGCCAAAGTTGAGATGTGGGAAAACTTGTGGTTTCACTTTCATCAAAGGAAAACAGTGTTGTTGCATTGCGAAATGTTCCCTCGTTCGTTTGAAATCTCTGATTGACCACCTGTTTGAGGGATTTGCAACAGCCTTTCCCAGCTGTTTAACATGTTTGTAGCATATCAGTGTTCAACAGAATTATTTTTAAAAACGGAGGGGATATAGGGGATATAATCAGTTTTTTCCTAATAGCCTACCCTACTACGTTTCTCTTAGATTTTGCTAATGAGTGTTGTAGGCTAGGAATTATTGACGGCGCTAACTTTTACAAAAGACCAGGGGCCTCATGTACAAAGACTTGCGTGGATTTCATACTAAAACATTGCGTACGTGCAAACCTGAAAAGTAGCGTACGCACAAAAAAATCCTGATTTATGAAACTGTGCGTACGCAGCATTCCACGCAGCCTTTCTTTGTACATCCCAATTAACGTGAAATTAAGCGTACATGCACGAGCATTACACTCCACCCTCTCTCCTCCCTCAATCACACTCATTTTAATATGCTAACTAGAAGGCCACTCGAGAGCGCAGACCTCCGCGAAGACAAAATGGCCTATCCCGCAATATTAATAACAATGAAAACTCATTTGTGGATCCATTCATACTCGAACCTGCTCCAAAGTTTAATAATTGAAATCATCAAATTAATAAAAAAAAAAAAAAAATATCTCCAGCGAATGCGAGGTAGAAGTGTTTATCCGACAAAATGTCAATAATCGTACGTCTTTATCATCTGTAATTAACAACAAAAAAAAATCAGTAGTGGCAGAGCGTAGCAGTGGCTAGCTATAGGGTCAGAGACCGTGGTAGAATTATTGGTCAGTCTGCAAGTAGATGACAGGGTTCGCATAACTGGGTTTGATGTATTTGAACCATTACAACACAACTGCATTAATTAAAAAAAACATTACATCAATCGTGTCCAAGTAGGCTACCACGCATCGCGCACTCGAGGTGGAATAAACAAAGTTGATCCAGGCCACATCGCCACAACATTACGATTTCTGGATCATATCCCTATATTTGCACACAAGTGTGACAACAATAATGCAAATGCTTACTCGAGGAAAGTCAAAGTATCCTATGCAGTCAATCACACTAAGGGAAATCGCTTATATCCGCGCTTATTAGTCAGCCTATCTATTCTATCTATATGTGTAGGCTATAGGTTTCACATTCCCTTTTAACCCATTTACTCCTAAAATGCCAGCTAAAAACGCCTATAGAATCCTATGGCATTCTAGACTAAATAACCTTATTTCCTGAGGGTTTTCTGAAAACATACTAAAAATTGTCAACGTCCACCAAAATGTTATATCTAAGCCTCTGTAGCACCTAGAAACATGAAATAAAAAGCATGCTGCGCTACGCAGCATCCAGCGGGAGGGTCAATGTTGCGCTACGCAGCATCCAGCGGGAGGGTCAATGTTGCGTCATGCAGCATCCAGCGCGAATGGGTTAATTCGTATCCTCTAATAAGTCTACAGTTTTTTTGAGCATGTTGCATGTCCATTTATATAGAAACATAGGCCTACTTTCGAAGTCATTCGAATCATTTTTAATAATCCACGTTTCACAATATACTGTGCAAATAAAGGCCTATATAGACTCGCGATCAACTAATGTTGTTGCGCTGCATTGCCTCTAAGTGTCGCCAACTGACGATACACATTGGAAATGTGTGTACGCCAGACATGAAGTTTGCGTGGAGGACCGCACATTCTCACGTTCAAGTCAGTCTTCGTACATCCGGACGTGAGCGTGAGAAGTGGCGTACGCAGCATTTTTGTACGTACGCAAGCTTTGTACATGAGACCCCAGAAAACAATGTTAAGGCGATTTCACAAAAAACTGGATCCGCCGCGCTTCTGCGGCATTTACATCTGGTGCATCAGACGAAGAGCGGACCGTGTAGATATACTAAAAGTAAAAATTCGGAGCAGCACAGATGTAGTAGCTTTAAACTTTAATTAAGGTGCACAAAAGGGACTAAGGTTTCGATGCTTGAATCGAAACATTAGTCCCTTTTGTGCACCTTAATTAAAGTTTAAAGCTACTACATCTGTGCTGCTCCGAATTTTTACTTTTAACAATGTTAAGGCATTTGTGGAGAAGAAGGATGGTTCATGTGTTTTCTTCCTACACCTCACGGTTAAGCTATTTCGTTGCTCTGATTGGTTAGGTCTATCCAATTGAGTGCAGAGGCATTCCCCCCCTGTATCGGTTGAAACACACCCCATAATTATGTCCCAATGGAGCAGTATCAGACTCATATTTTGACTAGAATTGAGTATGACTACGTCAGGCTAATAGCCTCCTACTCCCCTTAATGATTGCAAACATCTTTCACTGTCTATGGCAAATATAGCCTTCAATTTTCAAACAGTTTTTGTGAGGGCTACTTTGTTAATATTTGGGAAACTGCAAGTAAAGGGCTGAGAGCCTGCGACCGCACAGCCTAAGCTGCTGAAGTGCCGCGAGGGCGCAGCGAATTAACTTTAAAAACAATACATTTAAGCTCACGATATTCAGACAGGCCCATCCTTCCGAAACTCCCGATTAGCCACTCCGGACCTGTACTAGCATAATTAATACATGTTGCACAATGCTTGCACACAGTCGCAGTTCGCAGTTCTATCTACCGTTTTCTAAATCCAAAATGTTCGCACACACCAGACTTATGCAACGCTGGTGCATCCTCCAACTCCAGGCTGCTTTCATTATCACTCTCACTTGGCCTATCTACATGTGATACTAAGCTCTCCACGCCTCTGCTTTCACACGAAAGGGAACAAATATGTCTGGGGTCACATATGGGCATGAGGCTATATAACGCATGCCATGAACCGTCAAAACCGTACAATGCACACATGCTCCGAACTGAGACTGAGACTGAACTGAGAGTTTTTTTCATGAACCGTGCCACCCCTAGTACGTGTGTGTGTCTGTGTGTGTGTGTGTGTGTGTGTGTGTGTGTGTGTGTGTGTGTGTGATAAATGATGTGTGTGTACTGTCAGTATAAGCAGGGAGGAGTGATAACATAGAGAGGATGTTCAGATTGCGGAGAGACAGAGCAGCAGAGAGAACCAGAGAGAGAGAGAGAGAGAGAGAGAGAGAGAGGGAGAGACAGACCAGACACACAGCCCAGACCAGCCCTCGCAGCAGAGAGAACCAGAGGGAGAGAGGGAGAGAGAGAGAGAGAGGGAGCCCAGCCCTCCACTGCATCCTGAGACACACTGAGAAAGAAATATGCTCCCGTGTCCCTGCACATCAGTCTGGGCAACGAGCGAGAGGCTGTGAAGCTGTGGCACAACTTCCTCCCATCTCTCCATCCTCTCCTCTATCCTCTCTCTCTCTCTCTCTCCATCCTCTCCTCTATCCTCTCTCTCTCTCTCTCCATCCTCTCCTCTATCCCCTCCTCTATCCCCTCTCTCTCCATCCTCTCCTCTATCCCCTCTCTCTCTCTCTCCATCCTCTCCTCTATCCCCTCTCTCTCTCTCTCCATCCTCTCCTCTATCCCCTCTCTCTCTCGCTCTCTCTCTCTCCATCCTCTCCTCTATCCCCTCTCTCTCTCTCTCTCCATCCTCTCCTCTATCCCCTCTCTCTCTCTCTCTCCATCCTCTCCTCTATCCCCTCTCTCTCTCTCCATCCTCTCCTCTATCCCCTCTCTCTCTCGCTCTCTCTCTCTCCATCCTCTCCTCTATCCCCTCTCTCTCTCGCTCTCTCTCTCTCCATCCTCTCCTCTATCCCCTCTCTCTCTCTCGCTCTCTCTCTCTCCATCCTCTCCTCTATCCCCTCTCTCTCTCTCGCTCTCTCTCTCTCCATCCTCTCCTCTATCCCCTCTCTCTCTCTCTCTCCATCCTCTCCTCTATCCCCTCTCTCTCTCGCTCTCTCACTCTCTCTCTCTGTGTATGCCCCTCATTCTATCCCTGTGTTTCTCAAAAGAGGGCAGTGTTGGGACATTAGCAGGAGGCTGCAGCCTTCCCCCCTACCCCTCCCTCCCTTACACACATACACACACACCCCTTCAGTGGATGGCGTTTCCACCTAAAGGGATGGAGAGGGAGTTTGAGCAGACCGCCCCTTACTGCCATCCAGAACATTGGGCTGCCTCTGCATGCATAGCAAAGCACACACATGCAAAGTGCACACATACTCACACACATGCAATACATATACATTCAGTAACACACACACACACACACACACTTACTCTTTCTCACTCACACACACACACACACACACACACACATTCTTTTCACTTTCACACACCTACTTCACACATTCTAAACAAAGACAAATCCCTTCAGTTTGTACATAGGTAATGATATTGTGTCACAGGTCAAGAAACATGAGCTATGCACACGTGTAATGCTGATGAGCCGTTGTAAACATGCAAAATGCAAATACAATGTGCCTCACATGAATAATGAACATTTCATAAATATGAATTTTAGCTGGGACTGGCTGCCAGGGGTGCTTGCCTGCCCACCCAACCGGTCGCAGTGACTCAGAGCGTAGAAACAACAACACACAAGTGACTAACCTGCTGTTGTTTGCCATCCTTAGCCTTTAGCATGGGACTCATGTCCTTAGCCTTTAGCATGGGACTCATGTCCTTAGCCTTTAGCATGGGACTCATGTCCTTAGGCTCTCTCCTCTGTGTCTGCTCTCTTCATGGATACAGGGGTCGCAAACCCCAGGCCACATTCAAATCCGAAGGGGAGAGAAAACAGGCACCCGTTTGGAATGTCGGATGCCATCATATATATTTAAATTGGGGGCTGTGACTGGGAGGTGAGTCAGAGTGTTTTCCTCGTAGGCGATGAGAGAGAGGCCGGAGTGACCCTGTTGCTCAAGGGCCTCGAAGGCATCTGCATGACCTCTGGTGACCCCGGCACGAGTTCACCTCGGACCTCTCTTGCCCAACTGTGCACTTCAGAAGGTCACCCGACGTCCAAAGATTACCCGACGTGATAAGGATGTTATACTAGTTTCCCCCAGTATCATCAGAACAGGCACTGACCTATTAGAACTAGGTCACTGTGCTTTCATCATAGACTGTAAAAAATAGGCTTTCATTTACCAATGACACAGATTCATCTACTGTTTTATTTTTTTTTTAGTTTTTCATATATCTAGTGTGAAGCAATAATTACTTTCCCTAAACAGACAGGCTTTGTTTTTACCTGACAGCAACAACAAACAAAACACAACCCATCACAATAGAAAAAAGGCTTTAGAGCAGGTATTAACGGCAGAGAAACAGGTAGTCTGCATGCAATTGTGTGTGTGTGTGTGTGTGTGTGTGTGTGTGTCTATGTGAGTGTGTGACTCTATGAGTGCAGGGGACCATCTGTTCCTGCCTGCCCAAAGCCGCAGTGCTTTAGTCAGTCCATCTGTGGTGTTTGATTTGAGTAATTGCACCTTTAATAATCTGTGCAGGACAGGTGATGTTTGTCACCATGGGTGACCGGACCTCTCCCTCCCACCTCAGCACTGGGGGCGGCAACACCCCCTCCCAGCCACCCCCCCCCTCCCCCTCCCCCACTAACACACACACTATCCTGGCCTCCAGTCTCTATCATTTAGGCTGGAATAGGATGGCTATTGAAATCAATCCCTCATACTCAGACCCAAACACACACAAACAAAAACACACACGCATGCACGCACCCACCCAGCCACACACACGTACGCATGCACAGACACACTTTAACTCATTCTCTCCGTTTGAGAGCCACGCACCCTCTAAGCGTCTTAGTGAAAGGCCCAGAATCCAGTGGCGATTAACATTTAGCGGAATAATGGTGGCAGTAAACCCATCTCCCGCTCGCTGGTGGTTATGCTGACAGCCGGAGTCTTTCTGAGGCAAAGGAGGTGCTTTTGATGTGCGCATGAAAGGCCTCCTTTGTGCCCAACGCCACAGCACAAGAGCTCTTCACATTCCAAGCCAAGGAGGCTTAATGTCTACTACAGGTCAATTGGATAACATCTCTCAATCCCTGTGAATGTGTATGTGTGTGTGTGTGTGTGGGTGTGTGTGTGTATGTATATGAGAGAGTGTGCAGAGCTGAGAGAATGTCTCTAAGATCCCTCAAGTGGCATCTTTTCATTATATAGGCGAGAGATGTGGCAGGGAGAGAGGGTGAGGCAGGAGGCTGATGTGTGAGGAGTTTGGCTGGAGTGACACTTAATGATGCAGATTGCAGAGTTTCAGCATTCCAATCTTTATGTTTTAGTGTGAATAGTTTAGTCGTCCAACTCCCACATACACACTCAAAACACAGACACACACACATACAGACACACACACTGTACATTGGCACTGAATGACACCTTGTGCTGTATTTGGCAGTACCTAGAGCTTGTCAGAGTAAGCTATGGATGTGCCAGCCTCAAGCTGCAGTTATTGCATGTAAGGGTCCTTTTTGGATGACCTGACAATGGCTTCAATAAGCCATGATGTGCAGAACTACTACTGTGCCTCACAGACTATCTGACTTCAGAATGCAGTGGACAGGGGTATGTCCAGAAGTCTAATGCCCCCTCCATTAGGTTGTGCTCGTAGGGATGTCGCGGTGTTGAAACTTTTTTGACGCAGAGGACTTGTGAAACACATTCTTAAAGACCTCTTTAATTTTGTGCTCCTTATAGAAAGGCAGAGAGCCCAAACAGGCCTTTCTTTTGTCTTCTCCAAAATAGACAAACTCCCATTAGGCCGGATCTTTTCATGGGTCATTAGGAACCACTTCATGGAAGCCCATTCATCTTGGTGATGAACACTCGCGCCCGACCTTGCTAATTAAAATTTCGTTTTTGGCCCACAAATTTCTGCATATTTTTGAATGCTGAGAAGGCTCCAAACTAGGCCAACGATCTCATGTGACAGGGGCCAGTTGTGCATCAGTGCCTCAGATCAAGCATGAGGCTACCTGTCTCTCTCTTGAAAAAAAAAAAAATGTCTGCTAATACAACAGCCTTCCATCTCTTCAGAGGCGCATAAACAATGCAAAACCAATTATTCTAACTTGCTGTCTGGACTGGTATTGAATTCAGATCCTATGATATCACAATGCCAGTGATCTCTTCGGCATTTCTTCATCAACCTCTGTCCCTCCCCTTCCTCCCAAACACATATATTTGAAGGGAAGTGGGCCTAGATATAGTAATTATTATGTATGTTATCATTCTCTTGTAGTGCAAAAGCCCTGTTCTGTGTGGACTCTGGTATGTGCAAATTTCAGCAAGCTTTTTCATATTATTTTCTTTCACACATTTTTTCTCATTTCACTGCTTTCTGTGACAAAGACCACTCGCAAATAAATTAACATAAATTCACATATAATGAGAGAGAGAGAGAGGGAGAGAGTTTATGGAATTGGAATAATGATTCCACAAATAATGAAATAACGTTAGTACTAATGATGTAGAACATTCCTCACTTTACTAACTAGAACACGGTCTTTGATGTTAACATTCCATATTTACACAAATGCAGTTTCTTCTCATTTCAAAGGCTAGCCTGCATGCTAATCCCCCTTTTAAAGGAGACACAGGAAAATCCAGATGATTTGCAAATTTTTCCATTTACTCACATCAGCCATTGAATGGCTCGGCAAAAGACCCGGGTGTAAAAGGTCGACCGAGTCTGGTTAGCATGGAGTGTGTGGAGTAATGAGGATTTTCGTCGAGGAAATGCTCAAAGATTAGCCTTGTACTGGGAGTCTAAATCTTTTGAGCTTGGCTTTCCCAGCCAGGCTTGAGACCCACTCTTGAGAGAACCTCTGAATAAGGAAGGTGATTTTCTCACAGTCCAAGCTGTGCGCTGTGCCAGTGGGTGAGGACAACAAGTAAACGCTGTGATTTGAGAGCCAACTACAACAATGGCTGTGTTTTCAAGAGGTCAGCAACAGTTCCACCGCTACATGCATTTTCATTGGACTATATGGATATGTGGAATGATATGTGTACAACAAGTTGCACTAGTCACCTTATTCTAGCTGGCCGTGATTAGTATAGTTTCAGACTACACAACTTTTCAGCTGCAGACAGTAAAGTGCTATTGCAACTGAATTCACACCCCACTATATCAATCCAAGCTGGTTCTTTGTTCTATCTGTCTGTAATTTTGAATTGAAGTAATGTAAGAAATATTGATCAAGTACTTTAGCGGAGTAGCATTGCACTACATGTCATCCTATATGTTGTAAATGTTTACATGGACACAACCAAAACGAGAAAAAGGAGGTTGCTGCATTAGTAGCCGAAAAAGCAATGGAGACATGCAGGAACCAATACAAAAATAACAACTTGTATTCCCAGACAAAGTGGTCATGTCAAAGATTTTAACACAGCTCTCTGGGTGCAGGAAAGGGATTGCAAAAACAAAAGCAGCTGACACGAACCAGCCCTTTCTGACCCATGCCGAGTCATTCATGTTAATGTTGCTTAACGAGAGGAAAATGTAAAAATCCCCATGAGTGGTCTCATGAGTGGAAAGGACCACAGACAGAAGGGGCTGTTTCAACTGGACAGAGGACAACAGCAACACAGAGTGAGTGAATCTGTCAAGCCATAGATACCTGCAGAAAAAGACGTAATGAGGCTGGAAATAGCACGGTGACACAGAGTCAAGTTGTACTCGTTGGCCCCGAGGCTCATCGAACATACATCTCCATGAGTGGGCTGGTTGCCTATCTCCCCCTATTACTCCGGGGCGGGCCCTTCCTACAGTTACAGTGGCTGAGGAGTTAAAGGAAGATAAAGGAAGAAAATGGCTGGTGCAAGCAAAATGATAATGGACTTTAAACTGCTGTTGATTGCCACTTTGGGTGACTGGTGAGGAGACACTGGATATCACGTCAGGGCCACGGGCGTAATCTCATTTTCTCCTCGGCGACCAAAAAAAAACAACAACAACAGGCATTTGATACCGCCGCTCGCTGATGTGCCCTCGCCGATGGCGTCACATCGGTGAGCGTGGCAGGAAGTGCCAAGGGCAACGAGGAGGAGGAGAGCACACATCTTGGGAAGCTAATCGATTGCAGGAGAATTTGATTAAAAGGAGCAGGGCTAGCACTTGCAATAGAGGGCAAAAGGGAGACAGATAACCCCACCTTCTTTCCGGGTCAAGGCTAAAGAGGTTTAGCCTTAGCAAACAATCTACTCTCCCTCCCTCCTCGACCGCAGTAGCAAAATATAATCTGAAAATGGACTCTATTGAAGAAGACTCTCTTTGGAAAACAGGCTTTTGTTGTGACTTAGACCACCACAGTCACCGCTATCTCAATTCAATTTCACTGAAATTGGATGTACAGAGAGCAAGTAAGACATGCTACATCTTTGGAGGGGAAAAAAACACACACTTGCTCTACACAGTGAGCTCACTAACCTTTAGTTCACCTTTAGAGCCTGTTAGCACTACCGCATAAACCACTCCACTTCCTTTTCTCTTTTTGTGCCACAAGCACACACACACACACACACACACACACACACTCAACTAAGGTCACTGGCATGAGCAACGTGCTGCCCCACACACCAGTCCAGATACTCTCTATCCCCAACACACACACACACACATCACCTTTGACCTCCAGGCATGGGCTTTGAACTGTGGGTAGGTCACGGTGTCGACTCTATAGCAGCCTGTGGCAGGTGCCCTCATTAGCATCGTAGCTATGCTAATGCGTTCAGCACGGATCAGCAGGCTGGGATCTGGAGGCTGTGTCCTCCGGCGCGTTTAAATCGCTAATTGATGCTCTGGAGTGGCTCCCTGGAAGACACACTCACTAGAAGGCATTCTAGTTCCCTTCCTTTACTTAAATATGTTTATTTATTTATTTTTACACGGTCGACAAACATTTGCATAATCCTACATAGGGCGGGTTTGAGCTGGTGAGTCAGTGAGGTGTGCTGAGAGTTGACTCAGTGTGTGGTGGATGAGGTCATGCTGGTTTTGGTAGGGGAGAGGAGTTTACCCTTAACTGTGACTTTCCCCCGAGTCTGCATTATTCAGTTAAAGACACTTCTCATGCTGTTGTTGTCATGCTATTGTATTTTCTAGTTGTTTTTTTGTATTTGTTTTGTATATTATTTTTTTTTTTTGGGGGGGGGGGGTTGCCTTCATTCCGGTAGGATAGTAATGAGAGGGACAGGAAGAGATTGGGAGGGAGGATGTGGCGGTGGGATTGTGGGAAAGTAAGGGTGAGGGGGTGGGATTAGGAAAGTAAGGGTGAGGGGGTGGAATTGGGAAAGTAAGGGTGAGGGTGAGGGGGTGGGATTAGGAAAGTAATGCTGATGGGTGTTGGATTGGGAAACGATTGTGGGTCGATTTCGAAGCTGGGTTCTCGTGGGCACTCCGTCATGAGTGTGGTACGAGCGCTGTAGCCCTTTACGCCACAGCTGCTCTGAACATTTTCAAGTTAATTAAGTGAATCTTTATTAAACTTCCAAATAAAACACCTCATTCTTTTCAGGGATTTCAAGCGATGACAAGTAAACCTGCACCATGGTGACAAGTAGATTTCATGATGCCTGATGTTTTGGAAACAACGTTATTCTGTATTTTGGGCCCATTTTAATTGCCCTCTTGCCATTTCATTACTATCCCTCTGTAACCATAGAATCAGAGATGGAGGATATGAGACCATGAACACTGGAGGAATAACAGATTTTAATTAACTTAATTTCTTTAATTTTGCCATAACCTCACCTATTAGAGCTTGTATAAGCTTAATTACTTTCCATTTGAGGCTTTATATGGAACAGTAACCGTGAGATGCCCACACTATTATGGGATGTGATTGTCACCATGTAATTAAGAAGACTAATCAGCAGGATACCTATTTTCTTATTAACAAAAGAATCAGAGGGTGCTATTTTTCATTTAGTCACTGTGCATTATGAAAACAGCCCTTTTTTTTCTGATGTCTAAAAATTAAGAGAATGTTTTACTTTTACAAAGAAGTGACATCTTCAGTTCCTAGTCCTGTCTTCTCGGTCTGGACATATCTGTCCCCATAATTCACAACTCTCTCACTCTGTTTTATGCAATCTGGACATCATGCCACTCTGTCTCTGTGACCTGACCTGGCCAAGACAATAGCAACCATTGTTACAATAGTCAAACACAGGCGACACATACAAATAAAACATTTCATGAATAATGTAACACAAAATAAATATTCATTTTAAATCAGTAGGCAACAAGCTCCATTTTTGTATAGATACATTGAGTGAATATTTGTGTAATTGCTTATTATAATGAACTATAATAAAAAAGCACATTCTACATAAGTCTTGGTACAGTAATGTTTATGTGGGGGTACGTGGGGTAGCCGGTGTTATTTGCGTCCTGATGAATGAAGGGAGAGGGCCGTGGAGGTGCTGTGGATGCAGGGCTCCCTGGGCTTGGCACGGCTGACCTGATTTTCTTAATGACTCAAATCTGGTGCCCAGGAGGGCCTTCCTCTGCCACGCTCCCCAGCACGGTGACGTCGGCACGGGCACACATGAAAGGAGTGTGGCCTAATTACCGCAGCTATCCTCATCAAATACCCCTCCTACCAGAGAGAGCAGAGCTGAAGGTTACATCGTTGATTGATGAGAATTGTGATATACACACAGGCCCACAGGTATGTATATGCACACGTATATTTATATATGCGCGCTCACACACACACACACACACAGGGAAAATCCTAATTTATTTTCACTGTGTGTGTGTGTGCATGTGTGTGCATAGAAATATAAGCACATTGTCTTAGGAGTGTGTAGCAGGTTGGGATGTAGTGGAGTGTGCAGGAGGCTGGGATAGAGTAGTATTGTGTGTGTGTGTGTGTGTGTCTGTTTGTGTCAGTGTGTTTCTGCATGATTTTATAAATGCATTGATTTTTCCTTCCCTGGGCTTTACTACTGGTGTGTATGTGTGTGTGTGTGTGTGTGTGTTGTGTGCACATCAGAGTTGGGAGATGTCTAAGAGTGATCATTCCGTCATTTTGGAGCTATTTTTCCAGCACTCTCCTCCTCCTATTATATAAAGACATCACACACACACACACACACACACACACACACACACATGGATAACTTTGGATCTTCTAGGGATTTAAGATGGGAATTATCACAAGTCCTCAACCACTACTTGGAAAGTTTAGCAACATAAAGTGAGTAGAGAAGAGAGACAGAGAGAGAGAGAGAGTTTCAAGATAGAAAGTGAGAAGAGAGTGCTCATGAAGACAGAAGATTTCCTCCCTCACCTCCTTGAGGAGGTTGAGCCATGAGTTCTGCCATGTGCATAGTGCCCTTGTTCTCTCCGACTCTCACTGTAGAGAGTTCTTGATTTGGGCCTCCATGGCAGACCCCATGCCCCTTTCTGCACTCTCTCTCTCTCTCTCTCTCTCTCTCTCTCTCTTTCTCTAATATTCAGATCAAAAAGAAGCAATTTTAAAGAGGAGAAATAATTATCCATGCTCTGGCAAGAAAAAAGAATAGGTAATTAGTACGAGTGAATTCATTTTGCGATAAGAGTGCGGAGGAGAGAGAAATCCACTTACACATACACTTAGCGAGATTCATTATGCTCCAGACCACACTGAAGATCATTGTTTCTCTCGGTCTGCTCTGGCCTTTGGAAGAGCTGCCAACTGCGCTGAGATGATGGGTAGGGGCCAGAGAGTCCTCTTCCTCAGGAGCGTGATGCACAGCACACCTCTATGTTTTAACGCAACACCATGTAGGAATTCCCCGTCAATTCTCAGCGTAGTGGGTATATATTTGCATAGTGGGTACCAAATGTGTCCAGAACCGACAAAAATGGCATGCTCCTATCCATGACAGCAGCGTTACACAGTGCAATATCAGGCATTCGGGACCTGCAACTGCAATGTCTGCAAAGATGTCCTTATTGTAATTCAGTGTGCCATCAAAATTCATGAATTGAGTTTGATGCTGTTATTTTAAGGAAAAGAGGCGTTAGCTAGGTTAAAGTGTTAGCAAGGTGAGAGGATATCAGAGCGTGTAGACACAGTTTCACAACTCATCTATCACAGCTCCATCCAGATCACTTAAGATGGACCACTATTCAGGGTGGCAGTTTATTTTAAGAAATGAGATTTGAATCTCTGAGACACATTTCTTTT
>NW_027468650.1:10546885-10636885 GCF_046254945.1 Alosa pseudoharengus | reverse complement strand
TGTCTGTTTTACCACACACACACACACACACACACACACAGTTTGTATGTAAGTACACATGCACACACAGACACAAAGATACAGACACAGGCACACACACACACACACACACACACACACACACACACACACACACACACACACACACACACACAGTTTGCATGTAAGTACACATGCACACACAGACACAAAGATACAGACACAGGCACACACACACACAAACCGTTTGTATGTAAGTACACATGCATGCACACACAGACACAAAGATACAGACACAGGCACATACACACAAACACACACACATACAGTATATGTAACACACAGACACAAAGATACAGCCACAGACACACACACACATACACACACACGTACGCACACACTCAAATCCCCTGCCCCCAAAGAGGCCTGTGTGGTCCTACATGCCGCTCTGTGCTAATCAAAGACCATTTTTATCATATCATGTTTGCTAACGTGATTCCCATGTTAATGTGCATCAGTCGGCTCATTATGGAAAATGGATTCTGGGAGGCCGTCTAATGCAGTTACTTTTTTTCTTTTCTTTTTTTTAGAAAGAGTAAGAAATAGGGGAAGACAGAAGAAAAAATACAAAGGAAAAGAAGCGCCTCTGTGTGTGTGTGTGTGTGTGTGATCTCTCTCTCTCTCTGTGTGATTAAAATTTGTGTGAGTGTAATCAGGACTTAATAAGAAAATCAGAGGCTTTAGTGATGTTTCACAATTGTGCGGGATTGAAATGTGGCGGATAATTACACTTGTTCAGGCTTTGCGATATTCAGGACTTAATTACAACAACAAGACTACATTCAATTTGCTTCCTGACAGCTCACCTAATTACATTGCAGGCTTTTTTTTTCAGGTCTGATCCATCTGATTCGTCAGTGTTTGTTTTTCATATATTTTTTAAATGTTTTATTTTATTTTATTTTTTTTATAGGAGACTATTGTTGTGGTTGTTTTGCCAAGCTGTCAGAAAAAAAGACCTGTGTTGCCTCTGCTGGGAAGATGCACCCCAGATAAAAAAGCCTCACGTATCAAATAGACAGGCAAAACACATACATATGCACAGGTAGACAGATGTGCACACAGGCGGGCTATCAGGTATGTCTCTGTGTCACCTGGTTCATTGGGTGGTCTGGCAGCAGCTGTTCCCCAGGTGGGCAGCAGTCTAGTCCCTGGGGGGTGGAGGGGTTGGGATCCCCATCCAAGCTGAAAGGGCCCTTGATGGTTGACCTCAGTTGGGAGGATGCGGCCTCGCCTGTTGTTTACTGTGAAGAGAGTTGACGATGTTCTGTCAGATGGACACCAGCACAGACACACACAAACACAGACACACACACACACAGTGAGTGAGAGAGAGAGAGAGAGAGAGAGAGATTTTACATTCAGCATCTAATCACACCTGATAAATGTGTTTGCGGGCAACCCTACATCTCTGAATCCAGTTGTTTACTCATTTTTGATTCTATGTTAATAATTTAAGTAGGAAAAATGATCCTGGATTCTGGTCCGGAGCCAGTCACACACAAACACACACACACACACAAACAAAAACACACATGCACACACATTACTCATGCAACCCAATTCCTGATATTTTTTAGAGTGTGTCAACCACTAGTGTGATGTCTGAGCTTTCAGAATAATGGCTCCTGTTTCATCACTCCACTGAAATCAGCTGATTATCCGCCACCGAACCACCCCCCATTTCTACCATTGGCACCAGCAGAGAGATCCTGCAGTGGCACTTCACCCAGCCCCCGTTCCCCACCCCACCTCCGTCGTCACGAAGGCCAATGAGAGTGACTCAGGCATTTGGATTGAGCTGTCGCCCTCATGATGGGCAGGAGCGTCCTCGGCGCCTTTGTTCGGTAATCACTGCTCGATAATGCCGCTGCCACCACCGCTTCTCTCCAGCTTGCCTCCTCCACCGCCCCTAAAAGCCGCAGAGGTGCAGGCGCCAATCGGACGTGGCACTACCCGTCAGCAGAGACGCGGGTGGGCAGGTAGGCGTGCGTCCGTGGGTGTGTTTTGCATTTGATGTGTGTGCTTTGCGGGCTGGTAATTAGGGGTGTGGAGACGCAGGTCTGTGGGAGAGAGCTAATCTGAAGGCAAGATGACCCTGCAGGTGGCCTCTGTCAGAGTCCATTCCCCTCTCTCCCAACACAAGTCAGATTAAAAGAGTCTTGTCAGAGCAAGCTGCTTGATGGTAATTAGTAGTGATGCTTTTTCGAGGTCACATGCAAGTGCCAAACAAGTAATCAACAAACAGCCCAATAGTTTTTTGTCTCAGTAAACTCATTATCTAGTAAGGCAGACACATGTTTTGTCCATAATTTGACTGATTGAAAAAAAAAAACACTTTTAATAGAGATGAGTACTTATGTAAGCAAAACTATATCATAACACACTATATTCAAGTACTCAATAAGGAACAAGTCGACAGATTGCTTATTTGCATTTTTGGAGAAAACATAATCTAAATTTATGGCGCTTTGCTCTGGATGAATTCATTATTTGGACACTAGAGATTCCTATTGAGAGGGATTCTGAGCAGTGTGAACATATGGCTTAAAGTCAGAAAACATTGGTGGCAGAGACTGTCATGTCCAACAGCTTCATCCAATAAAAAGTAAGCGCCCTGCCAAGCGGCCTTCTAAATTGTTTCCTTGTGTCAACATTACTGATGGTCCGCCACGCCGTGAGCCGAGTGAGAGGCTAGCCACAGCAGCCTCCCGTCCAGCCCTGGAGTGTAGCCAAGTGAAAGTGTCCTGGATTTAATGCTCGACGATTTCAATTATTCTCTGTGTAAAGGCCTGTTTGCTTCCTGGTAATAGACAGGCTCTCCGCTTTCCTCTCTCACACATGCTTCTGATGAGAGTAGCCAGGCATTACGGCAACTGATGTGAGCAGAGTCAAACACACACACACCTACACACACCTACACACACACACATGCACACCTACACACGCATGCACACACACACCTATGCATACACATCTACACAAGTATGCACACACACACACACACACATCTTTCTGTTACAATTAAGATTACATGGCTACCTGTAGCTTTTGCAAATGCAGTCGTATTTTCGGCACCAATGTCTAAGAATAAAAGGATTCTTTTGTTGTCTGCTTTTTTTAATCAAGTTTCTCATTCCTCATTTGCTTCCAGCTTTCTTTGTAATCCCAAACTCACGCTGGCAAACACGCTGTGCCACAATATGGTGACCACCCAAAGGGAATGTCTTTTAATGCATTCACAGTGATCAAAGACTTATTTCCTCTCTTACAAGACTTTTACACATGTGTGTGCATGCAAACACACACATACACACACACACAAACACACACACACAAATGCACATACACACAGACACAGACAAAAATCTCATTAGGGTTTTGTTTTGTTTATCTTTCCACTTTCTTAATTGCAGCCTGTGGTAACAGATTCCTGTGCACCTTTCATTACCAACCTAACAGCTCGGCGAGTTCCGAGAGATCGTCTTCGCATGAGACAAAGGCATGCGCACTCCCCTCATTAAGGATGCTCCGAGACAACACAGACAAAAGGAAGAGAAAAGAAGCAAAAAAAGACAGAAAGAAAGAAAAAAAATGTGATTAGCATTCAATCACCAGAGGAGGCAATGTATTGAAACAAACAAAAACATTCTGATTTGAGAAGTTTTGGGGGAGGGGTAGTCTTTGGAATACGGATGTGAGAGGAAATTTGCCTCTTTCATGCCTCTCATCCCAGGGTCTACTTTTCCAGCAGATGGGGAAGATGTGTAGGAAGCTAGGCAGAGGGAGAAGGAACAAACACGACACCCCACTCCTCTCCTTCTCTTTCTTTTCTCTTTTTTTCTGCTTTCCCTTCAGATTCTGAAGAGGCCCGCTGAGAGCTTCAAGCTTGGGAGGAATATTTGCATCTAAATTACTGTAAAAAGAAAGAAAAAAAGAAAAACACAGTTATCCGATGCAGCATTTAATGCAACACTGTGCAACAGTTTATCACTTTTGAGTTATGTTTACTTAATGAGCAACTGTTCCTGGCACATTCATAATATCATTATATATACATATATAATATGTAAGGGATAATGTATAGAACGCAGTGGGGTGTCGTGTTTGTTCCTTCTCCCTCTGCCTAGCTTCCTACACATCTTCCCCGGTCATTACTGGGAAAATAAGTCCCTTCAGGGCGTGTCGGGATCCGGTTCGCCCTGTCGGGACTTATTTTCCCAGTAATGACCGGCGTTCTATACATTATCCCGCTTATTACACGGCTACTTGTCAAAACGAAATAATAAACTCCCCACGATATGACTTTAGCCTACATAGCCTAGCCTATTTGTTACCGTTCATCGTGGCATTTGCTGAGAAACAAATAGTTTGCATCAACACACGCTGAATTTTAATCAAACATTCTTTAGAAAAAAGCTGATCAACTGTCTGCTTTCACTTTTGAATGATGTTCCAGTCCTTGCGTAGTGATATGAAAGACGTATCAGAAGCACAAAACCCGTTGCCATTGACAGCGGTAATTATATGTTTGCAGCGGTAATTACATGAATATATTTTACCGGGGAAATCCCATTCAAGCCAATAGAGCGTTCTACTTGTCTTGTGAAGAGCCGCGTAATAAATATATATATGTGCAGAATGTGTTTGGGTGCAACAGCGAAAAGCGTTACATGGATTAGACATGTGCACTCAAATGAGTTGGTGTGTATGCCTGTGTGTATGTGTGTGTGTTTCTGTCTGTCTGTGTGTCTCTGTGTGTGTGTGTGAGAGCGAGAGAGCAAGTATGTTTGTGTGCCTAAGCATGTAAGCCTGCGTGTGTATGTGTGTGTGTAAGAGAGAGAGAGAGAGAGACAGAGAGAACAAGTATATCTGTGTGCATGAACATGTATGCCTGTTGGCCCTTTGTGAAAGAGAGAAAGGCACAAATAAAGTGGCCTCGGGCTGTTAGCCATGCAGCACCAGCCCTGGAGACACTCATCAGAAGTGACAGCGATGCCATGTTCAGATTTACCCGACATGGCGTCCCTCATCACAACCCTCTCTATCTCTCTCTCGATGCCACTCATCCCCCTCTCTCTCCATCCTCCCAGCCTTCGTCTTCTAGTTTTTTTCTCCTTTATTTGTGAGATGCTTTTTCAGGTCTGGTAAACAAAACTCTCAGTGGATCTCAAAGATGATAAAATAAATAAATAAATAAAGCTTATGGCTTATTGACCGGAGCAGAGGTGGGTGTTATTTTGTGGTCTGCTAGTGCAATGGGGAGTCTGGAGTGGAGTATATTTAGACACCCACTGCCCTCTCCTATCCCCCCTGACCTGAAAAGCAAGGTCTGTGTTGTGTGAGGTATGTAGGGTGGTGGTGTTGGGGGGAGGACAAGGATGTAGTGGCGGTTGGAGGGTCAAGTCTGCTGGTCCAACAAAGTGGAGCTGACAAGTGTGAAAGATTTAGTGTTGGCCGTTTAGAGTGATCATCTTTTCTCCTTTGTCAGCAGGTCCGGCACATTTTTCTCCCCTCGCAGTGTCCTTCACACAACTCCTCATAGAGCAAACCCCTGGGTGAAGCGAGGGAGAGGGAGTCAGATGAGGAGACAGAAAGAGAGGGAGAGAGAGAGAGAAAGAAAGGGAGGGGGAGATGAGTCTGAGAGGAGGAGAAAGATATAGGTCTTAGAGTTACAATGTGTTATTTGTGTTGGCTATTCCTGGGTAAGACAACGTCACAGCTCCTCTATGTCCCCACGCCACACCACCATTGTGTTAGCTGCACGTGTCCTTGCCTGTCTGAGAATGTCTCAGTTCCTACGGTTGTAACATGACATATATAATCTATACAAACAATCCTACGTAGATTTAGTGGAAAACTGGTTCCTAATAGATGATAGAGGCAAAGAAGCCATCATTTAACATAACAAAGAACACATTTATGTCAGACATTTTTAATTCTTTCCCACTGGACACTAATTTGACTGTTACACATTACACGAATAATCACAATTCCCAGAGCTGTCGATCAAAAAACCTCATTTGACATTTTACTCATTTCTTTTTAATAACTTTTTGGCCGTGTTTCTCTCCCAAGGAAGTGTTAGCAGCTTTTCATTTTCCTGAAGTGCAGAAGAACGTCACAGTCTGCTGGTACCGCGATACCTCTTTAATCCTGAAGGGCCTGCTCCACAGATATCCGTAAACTATGAAATTAAGTCGGGGCCTCTTGTGTCGAGTGGATTTAAATGAATGAATTACTTTTCTTTTCGACTTTTCTGCAAATGAATTACACAGTGAGTAAGTAAGAGGGTGTGGGGGGGTAAAGGAGGTGAGATTAACTTTTGACTGATATTAGGAATTTTCCGATGTAGAGTCCTCATAATGAAGCCATTAGCAGGAGCGCAATGCATCTTAATCCATCCCAGTGGTGGCGGCCATGTTGGATTCATAGCAAAGGTTAATCTCCAGCTCCGGAGATATTGCTTCCTGCTTGACAACACAAAAACTATTTGTCTCTCTTAAGCCGATTCTGTTATAGCAGCCGGAGATCGGTAACTCTCAAACTGTGAAATAAATAAATGTCAGCAGATGGAGGAAATCTGCTTCCAGTGGATTGCTTTTTTTTTCTTATTTTATCAGTGTCATCAGATCAGAACAAAGAATCAGAAAAGAACATCAGATTTAAGATATAACAGGGGAAATTGGATTGTCCTCTTTTCTTTAAACCAAATCCTCAAAGAACATTGTTGACAAACAGACACATAATGTCTCACGTGTTTAGGGGAGGATGGAACTGCTGGCAACACATAAGACCATAACTCTTTTATTCTATTTGTCTTCTGTCTCTCATCCTCTTATTCAGTTCACTCTCTGCCATGCCATGTGATTTGGACTGTTCGACAGAGGCAGAGAGAAAGAGACAGCAAAATGTCAGCCAGTGGTAGAACTACTAAAGCAATGTGTCTTTCCTTCAGTTTTCTATGCACACTCAAAACTCAGACAAGCTATCTTCATATTTTAGTTAAAGAGCAAAACCAAGAGCTTCTCTTTGCTCTGTTTTATAACTTCTCTCATATGTAAATAGATTCATCAGATTTGGCCATCTTAAGATGCAGGTTAATCCTCTTCCTCTCCATGGGATGCAGCGAAGATAGGAATACACAAATTTTCAGACAAAAAAAAAGAAAAGACAAAAGTTAGGAAAACCACATAAAAGATGTGTTTGGGGGAGAAAGGAGGAGATTTCCATTTCTTAAACCGAGCTCACTCCATATGCATGTTTGACATGCTCGTGTTCCATATTCAACATGAAAGCTTACCCACACAGAGAAATATCAGGATAAACTTTGGATCAAAGTGTTCCCATGCCTAGAAATTAGCCACAAATTCACAGAAATGTTGTCCTTTCCGCGTAATAACATCTAACAACATTTTTTGAACCGATAACAGAGCTTTAGCTTTTGAGAAAACTTCTTCCAAGATGTTAGCTGATTACGAGGAAGACTGTTAGTACATCTACTCATAAATTTCACAAGGAAGTCTGCGCATCAGACTGCATGGGAGAGTAGGGGTTGAAAGGCCCTCATTATAAACATGAGTAAATTAAATAAAACATCCTCAAAAGGAATATTTATGAGACTGTGGTTTCTTAAGAGCTGAGGGGAGAGAGAATAGTATTCTTGAAGGGCTTGAATGTGCGGCCCTGTCTAACCCTGAGGCCTAGGGTCCTTGTATGACCTTGAGGCCTGCTTCAACAGATAAGCATTGTCCTTGCATTTCAGTCCTGGTGTCAGACAGACCAGCCAACCTAAAAGAAGGTCTGTATGTATGAATGCTTTGTAGTCGCTCAGGAAATAATCCACATGTAAAAAAAATATAGCATACTAATTACTGATGCTATTCACCAGAAGACTAAACACACGCAACTGTTGAAAACAACAAAGTGAGATTAAAACGGAAATTAATTAAACAATATTAAATTAATTAATTAAGTATTGAATTGGGTTAAACCAGAATTTGTGTTTTAAAGTCCTGGGCATTGTATTTTACAGGGGACATTTCAATGAATGCAGAAAGCAACATTGAGCGCATTTACATGCACTTCAGTATCCCGGTTATTATGCTTATGCTTAAAGGTCTACTGGCACAGTCTCAAGCGTATATAAAGTTACTTTGCATGTTAGCAGCTAAGCTATCGTAAAAGCCCCTTTAGTTCAACAACATTGATGTTTTTTAATACTTCAAAATAACATTTGATCAATGAAACTTACATTTTTCAGTAGCCATAGGTGTGTAGATTTGAACAAAATTTGAACACTACAGCTATATCAATAGTAAAAGCTAGTCTCTCCTATTCTCATGAACGATCAAGCAGTGCAGTCGTCATGTCCATAGTTATGACTATGTCGGACATAGTAAGATTAGCCTATTAACATTAGCCTATGTGACAGCTGAACCTGCTACAGTGAAAATAAAAATTGTGCTGTCTCAGTTTAGTATAGTTGTGTTAATGACGAGCGTCTGCAGGCGACTGGAAGTCTCTCATCAGAGTGAGATTGAAGAAGAGTTTTGAAAAAAGGAAGACGCCTGTGTGTATGTATAACTGGGGAAATTGTTCGTGTTTGTGCCTTTCCCAATTGTGAAAACCAAATGAGAAAAATGGGTTGAGCTTTCACCGGCTACTACCATTGAAGGAACTAGATATGAAGGAAATATGACCGCCGCCCAGTCCAGCAGATGTTTTCCACAAAAATAAGTCACGCTGAAAGACATATATGATTCTAACTGTCTCACTGAATTGCATTATGCACACGCAATTCTCACTGGTATCTGCTAGACAACAAGTACCAAAACATGATTAGTTCATAGATTTCACATGTAATATACATTTTATACAACCCCACCCCCATCTTGCCTGTTCATAATTCTGAGAAATTCTTGAATTGTGTGCATGTACATGTTTATGTTTATGTGTGTGTGGGTGTGTGTGCGTGCATGTGCACGTGCTTGTGTGTTTGCCTGTTTATGTGCCTGTGTGTGTGTGCATGTGCATGCATGCGTATATGTCTACTGTGTGAGTATGTGTCATACGTAGGATTACTGTGAATGTTTGTGTGTGCGTGTGTATCTGAACCCCCCATGAACGAAAGTCCACGAAACTTGGCATGCATTCGGAGGGTGTCATAATGATCCTACACTTTCAATTTCGTGCAGTTTTGACCATGTCAGCCAGAGATATTGTGATGAAAACACCTAATGTTTTGCTTTTTAATTTTTAACTAGGTGGCGCTATACGCTTCGCTGCGTGGCGGTCATAATTAGATACATTGCAGTTGGGGCTGGTTGCACTTCACCTTGATGTGCAAACTCCGTTAGATGTCCTGCGTGAGAAATATCACCGTGTATCATTCTGACAAAGAGGATTTATACAACCAATCACTCTTTCACTGTCCTGAATTCAAATCTCCTGACGACGTACGTACCGCGGAAATAGAGAGACTAGCTTGTACTGTTGATATAGCTGTAGCCTATAGGCTGAAGCAATCATTGCTATTACATAGTCATAAATATGGACATGACAGCTTCATGGAGATATAATGGACATGACGACTGCACTGCTCGTTTAGTTTCTTTTTGCAAACAATCAAAACACCAAGGAAAAGTTTTCGTTTCTGTGGCTATGGCTGTGAGAGCGTCGGCTCTGAAATGAGCTGGATATTGGGGCAGCTGGATATTGGGGCAGCCGTGGCCCACTGGTTAGCACTCTGGACTTGTAACCGGAGGGTTGCCGGTTCGAGCCCCGACCAGTGGGCCGCGGCTGAAGTGCCCTTGAGCAAGGCACCTAACCCCTCACTGCTCCCCGAGTGCCGCTGTGGTTGCAGGCAGCTCACTGCGCCGGGATTAGTGTGTGCCTCACCTCACTGTGTGCTGTGTTTCACAAATTCACAGATTGGGTTAAATGCAGTGATCAACGGGATAGCCTAATCTGAGGTGAGTGACTCCACACAAAAACATAAAGTTTAGAATGTTTCTCCACACTATTTAAGTTAAACGAGCACGGTGGTGTGTCGTAAGGAAGCAACTCGTGTTCCATAGGTCTTGGAATGTTTTTTGAATGTGTTTAGAGGCCCCAAACGCAATTAAATTGCTTGCCCCTGTAGCTAGCGTTATAGCTAATTTCGAAGCTCTGGCAGCCAGGGCTGATCTCCGGCTTGGTCGAATCAATTTTTCTAGGGTTTTTTGCTGCCCCAAGGGGTGACCCTAAGGAAAACGATTTTGGGGTTATAAATGGTTGGATTTCCCCTTTAACAGTCATTAGCCTAGTCATAGTGATAATTTACCTGTGAAAATGGGACCACTTTGGGTTATAGCAGCACTCCTTCACTATAATCAGAGACGGGCTCTGCTATATAATGCTGTGTTGCGGATTTGGCTCCGCATCAGTCCTAAAGTGGGTCGATTTTGCCGCTGCCATGGTTTTAAATTGTATGTTTATGTCGGCAATGTTACTACTGCTGCTGCTCACTAGTTACGTCCGCCCCTGTGTATATAGCCAGCTGCAGTCAGAAACTGGGATAAGGTGTATACATGGAACAGTATGGCGACATGGAGTACTTCACCTTGCATAACCGGGAAATACTCAAAACCGGGATAATGGCTTATCCGGGTTTCTGAAATCGGGATATGATGTTTACATGCGAAAACACAAAACTGGGATACTTTAAAATCACAATAATAACCAGGATACTGAAGTGCATGTGTAACCTGCTGTGTAACCTGCTGTTACCGTAGCTCCTTTCCCCTTTGTCACGCCTTCCAGTTAGCTTCTAAGTGGCTAGGTTTCCTTAGCGGCAACAGCACTTTCTATAAAATAACAGGCTCACCGGTAGGCCGACTAAGATCCCTGGTTTCTGTAAACACTGCCGATTCGGCTATCCTTGGTTCCCTGGGTGTTTGTCTGTGAAAGGTACGTGCTATTGCCTCATCTGCTACACGATCATATGATTGTATTTATTTGTTTATCTAATGTTAAACTGTGGGCAACAGGTGTCCTACTGTCGCTAGACGCTTCCGAGTAGTTGGTGGGTAGATCTACTACTGAAGGTCTCGGGTGAAAAGACGTTTCAACGAAGCCCTGCACTGTTTACCAAGGAACCTAGCCAACAAAGGTACATTTATTTGTAACTCTCGTTAGGGAGAGAAATATTTGTCTGTAAACCCTTTTGCTCTTATCTATGTCTGTTTACTACCTATATGTGATTGTTGCCGCTTTAGTATGATGTAGCACATGTGAGCTAATCATGTCCTCAGTCTATGATGCAAATGCCTGTCTCGCTGTATCTGACATATGCTTGTGTACAGCAGTGTTCTCATGCCGGCTTGTGGTGACGAGCGCCAGGGGTCCCCTTGCCATGTTGTGTTTGCTTTTAGGATGCATTGAGGTAAAGTAGAATGATGCCTAGTGTGAATGTGTAAATCTTGTCAATGGAAAACTGTTATTTGTCGATTGTGTATTGTTTATGGATGACTGATTCTGACTGTTTTGTGTCTCCAGAACCAGTTGCCACTGCTGTTTTGCCTATTGTAAAATTAACGTAAAGTAGCTTTTGCCCGTTTTGTTCTGTTTCTTTTCTGTTTAGTTGGTTTCATTTTTTGTATTTAGTTGACTTGGCCACTACCTTGTAGCCTCCTGTTGCCTCTCTCTTTCACGGCATTAGGGCATGTGTGGTACTGGCTGCCCCAGTAGTTTGCTACCAGTGTAAAATCCTTCCTATTCAGCTTTGTTCTACTATTTTCCCAGTCACGGAGTGCTAACCGTCCCCTCCCCCTTCTCTCTTCTTCAGAGTAATAGTGAAGCTGCTCACGGGGCAGGTCGCCGGATCTGAGTCCTCCTCTTCGCGCACTGCTCACAGTATTTTGTAGTGGTAACGTGCACCTCACCATTTGCTGTGTTCACATTGTTGCAGTAGTTGTGCCTATGCGTGTGTGTGTATGTGTGTCTGTGTGAATAGGCACCAGAGTCAAGAGCACGAGTGTTGTGTCGGCCTCACACTTCTCCCAGGACAGGTAACCGCTCCCCATCAGCTGACTAGCTATCTCTCCCCTACTACTGTCCCAAAGAGTAATATCCCTGGTGGCAGCCATTACCACTTCCCCTTGCCGTTCACCATAGTGGGTCTGCGCTCTAGTGCTTAACCGCATAAATGGCCTTTTAAAGTGAATTCCATATTAATAAATCTTGTTTATTTTTGTACTGGAATCACGTCTCTGTCTTTACTCATCTTATCTGTGTGTCTCATCAAATATACTTGGGTTTACAACATATCTTGGTGTGAAAGGCCCCAAGTGGCGTAGTCGTGCACTTATATGTACCCTATAGGTACAGTCGGTCACAAAGTGGCGTAGTCGGCAGGATTGTAAACAGAGACGTGAATTTCATTTATTTTGTTTATTTATTTATTTATTTATTTGAAAGGCAATAAGCTTTATAGGTATTAAAGGCAAAACAGCAGTTGGCACGACGTGGGACCTAGAAGAGTCAACGGAAAGGCCTTTGCATCCCAGCACCTGTTCAGAAGTAACTTGGACATTGTTTTTGTTTCAGCTATGGCTGAAGAGCTGGAACAACTGAGAGAGCAGGTTCGCCAGCTTCAAGCAGACAAGGAACGCTTGCTACAACGGGACAATCCTGATGATGCTATTAACCCCCCTAACCCTGTTAATCCTGTTCCTTTAGAACGGATGGTGTATCTTCCTAGAGAACGCAAATGTCCTGTTTTCAGGGGTAGGGTGGGTATTGGTATTGATGAATGGGTCGAAGAGGTGGATGCTTGTGTGCTAAGGACGAAATAAGATATAGGCCAAGGGCTGACCGAGAAGACCCAGAGAAAATTGTAACTATTCTCAGGGAGCTTTATGGGTGCTCAAAATCTTATGTTGCCTTACAGGAGAACTTTTTTTCTAGAAAACAACTAGATGGTGAGTCCTTGCAAGAGTATTCACATGCCCTGGTTTCCTTAATGGACAAAATTAAACAAGTTTCCCCTGAGTCAGGGCCCCAATCTGATCAGCTTCTACGTGACCAGTTTTTAGAACATGTCATTGATTCTGATCTCCGCAGAGAATTGAAGAGGCTTGTCCGTCAGACTCCAGGGCTGTCCATGTTGGAGGTGCGTGCTGCAGATATCCGGTGGGAGTGCGAAGGTAGGCCCAGTGACTTCACCCGAGGTAGAAGCTATTCTGTTCCCTCCCTTTGTGCCATGCAATGTTCAAGGTCCCAGTTCAGTAACCCCTCTGCCCCTGTCAATACTGCTAGCTCAGATATGGCAGAGTTGCGCACCATGTTGCTGAAGCAGCAAGAACAGATTAATCAGTTGACTAGCGCATTGACCACCTTACAGGGGGCAGCGCGTCAGACAAGGCCTAGTCATCCCTCCCCTGTTATCTGCAGGCGATGCCAGAAATCCGGTCATTATGCCCGAGAGTGTGACAATGAGCGAGTTGTTCCCAGACAGAACCCCGCTACTCAGTCCCAAGCTCGGGCTAACTCCGTCTCTGTTTCCCAGGTGACGGAAAACTAGCTCCCTCCAGCGTGCAGAGCCACACGTTGGGAGGGGACCTGAACGGCTCTCAGGTTGAGAACCCAGCAAGCCACACTGTAACCTCTTTTGTTGCACAGTGCCCTAAGGTAGCTGTAAGAGTAGGGGGAGTAGTCGTTAATTGTCTCCTGGACACCGGGTCCATGGTATCCACAATGGTGGAAGGTTTCTTTTTGCAGAATTTCAAAGATAAGCTCCAACAATGTCATTGGTTGCAGCTTCGTGCTGCAAATGGCCTGGACATACCCTACACGGGTTATGCAGAGTTAACAGTTGAAGTACTGGGTAAGGTAATTCCTCAACGGGGTTGGCTAGTGGTAAAGGATCCCCCAGGTCAGTCTTCTTCCCCCATAGTGCCTGGCGTGCTAGGGATGAATGTAATTCGTGAGTGTTATGATGAGCTTTTTGGTCAGCATGGTCCTTCACTATTCGATCTCCCACCGGTGGTTCATGCATCACCTCCATGGCGGCATGCTTTACAACATTGCCACCAAGTTCAGCTCCGGTCTCCTCGAGGTAAAACGGGTGTTGCCAAAGTCAGAGGCCGCAGGCCCATCCACATACCTGGAGGTACTGTTAAGTTGATAGCTGCTACCTGCTCACCCCAATTTTGTAATTCCCCTGTTGTTTTGCTCGAGCCAGATGGCAGTCCCTTACCTGAGGGTCTCCTCGTTTCACCTGCCCTGATTCATGTAGAACAAGGTACCGCCTTTGTACCTGTTGTCAATGTGGGATTCACTCAGGCTACACTCTACCCCCGCAGTACAATAGGTCAGTTGGTCCATGCCACAGTTGAGGGTCTTCCAGCAGGGATTTCAGAGCTTCCTACAGAGATTGATACTGTTACAGCCACCATTCAGTCCCATACTGGGCAGATTAGCCCTGTAAAACGGCAGATACAGGCCATTGACTTATCTGTGCTGTCCGAATCCGAGCAAGACCGAGTAAGGGCGTTTTTGCTCAAACATGAGTCAGTTTTTTCTGCTTTTGAGGGTGACCTTGGTTGTACTAAGCTTATCTCACATGATATCCCTTTGCTCGACGATAAGCCTATTAGGCAGAGATACAGGCATCTCCCACCCTCTGATTATGAAGCAGTAAAGGCCCATTTGCGACAACTATTAGATGGCCAAGTCATCCGGGAAAGTTGTAGCCCCTATGCCTCTCCCATTGTCCTGGTGAGAAAGAAGGATGGTAGCCTTCGCATGTGTGTCGATTACAGACAGCTTAACAGCAAGACTCGGAAGGATGCCTTCCCCCTTCCCCGCATCGAGGAGTCCTTGGATGCACTGTCTGGAGCTCAGTGGTTCTCCATGATAGATCTGGCTAGCGGCTACAACCAGGTACCCGTCACTGAACAAGACCGCCCGAAGACTGCCTTCTGTACGCCCTTCGGGCTGTTTGAGTTCAACCGCATGCCCTTTGGGCTGTGCAATGCTCCAGGAACCTTTCAAAGGTTGATGGAAAGAATGTTTGGGGCACAGCACTGTCAGTCCCTCCTACTGTACTTGGATGACATTATTGTGTTTTCTTCCAGTGTGGACGAGCACATAAACCGACTAGATCTGGTATTAAGCCGCCTCCAGAAAGAAGGGCTGAAGGCGAAACTGGAGAAATGCTGTTTCTTCAGGGAGGAAGTTCAGTATCTAGGTCACCTCGTCTCTCGTGAGGGAGTGTCCACAGATCCAGCCAAGGTGTCTGCTGTTGCCAACTGGCCCCACCCTACCAACGTCTCAGAACTGCGGTCCTTCCTTGGTTTTGCTGGATACTATAGACGGTTTGTAGCGGGTTTTTCTAAACTTGCGGCCCCATTGCACCGCCTGGTTGCTGAGCTGGCTGGGACTAAAACGCGGAAGGGCCAAGGAATGCGACTGGACGGAGCTTGGACGGATGCTTGCGAGACCAGTTTCCAGGAGCTGAAGGGAAGATTGGTGAGTGCACCCACCCTTGCCTTTGCCAACTTTAATCTCCCGTTTCTGCTTGAGGTGGATGCCAGTCATACTGGGCTTGGAGCGGTGTTGTCTCAGGAGCAGGAGGGCAAGGTCCGACCAATTGCCTACGCCAGTCGCAGCCTGAACCCTGCAGAAAGGAATTACAGCTCCATGAAGTTGGAATTTCTCGGGATGAAATGGGCGATGACGGAGAAGTTCCGGGAATACCTGTGGGGCCAGCACTGCACTGTCTGGACGGATAATAATCCGTTGAGTCACCTAGAGACAGCCAAGCTGGGTGCTACGGAGCAGCGATGGGTAGCCGAGCTGTCTGCCTTCAACTACAACATCCGATATCGGCCTGGTCGTACCAACAAAAATGCTGACTCCCTGTCCAGGCAGACTCCTGTAGCGGTACCAGGACCAAGTATAGGGTCCTATGCAGTAGGGACCGCTATACCTGTGCCTGTGCATCAAGCTGCCCGAAGACTGCAGCAGCTTCATAATGACCATGGCCATCAGGGCATTGAACGTACCACAGAACTTGTACGACAGAGATGCTATTGGCCTGGAATGGGGGCGTACATCAAACGGTGGTGTCAGAACTGTGCGAGGTGTACCCTTGCCAGATCAGCCCAGCCCAAACTCCATGCACCTATGGGACATCTGCTGGCGTCCCATCCAAATCAAATACTGGCGGTGGATTTTACCTTTCTGGAGCCTGCAACGGATGGTAGGGAACAGGTCTTAATTATGACTGACGTCTTTTCGAAATTCACACAGGCAGTGCCAACCCGAGACCAGAGGGCCACAACCGTGGCCAGCATACTTGTCCGGGAGTGGTTCTTTCGATTTGGCGTCCCTGCCCGCATCCACTCGGACCAGGGCCGCAGCTTCGAGAACGCTGTAGTCTACCAGCTGTGCAGTCTGTATGGAGTTCAGAAGACCCGTACGACGCCTTACCACCCACAGGGCAATGGTCAGTGTGAGCGGTTTAACCGCACAATGCACGACCTGCTGCGCTCTCTACCGGGAGAACAGAAGAGCCGCTGGCCGGAATACTTACCCCAGCTGGTGTTTTGCTACAATACAACCATTCATCAGTCGACAGGTGAGTCGCCACACTATTTGATGTTTGGTCAGGAACCTCAATTACCTGTCGACTTCCTCCTAGGCAGGGTACAAGAACCAGAGGATGGTCGAGTGAGTGACTGGGTGCGAGAACACCAGCGGCGTCTTGAGATGGCCTTCCATGGTGCCAGGGAACGCCTGCAAGCCGCTGCGTTAAGGAGGAAGGAACGACACGACCACAGGGCCCAGAGTGACCCCTTGGCAGAAGGACAGCTTGTCTACCTGAGAAACTGCAGCGTGAGGGGGCGCACGAAAATCCAGGATGCTTGGAGTCCCACCATACATCAAATTGTCCGTGCACCAGGTCCTGGTGGAGTGGTGTACTCCGTTGCGCCTGTGCATGATCTTAGCCAGATTCGACAAGTGCACCAGACCATGTTGAAGCCTGCCCATCCTGAGCCGGACACAGCACCCCCCCGCATGCCAACGGAACCTCAGGCCGTGGTGAGTAGACCAGCAGAAGACGATGTTCATGGACAGTGGGTCCTTGTTCGCTCCCCCGGAGGCCAGGCGCCGTCTGTCCAGCTGCCACTCGCCCCTTGCCCTGGACACTCTGAAACAGCCAGGCTCCAAGTCGAGGCGAGTCCACCTGGTCCACCTGCATTGCCTGCCCTGCCTGCTCCTACTCAAGTTGCCCCCATTGCGGCTGACCCGGCCACCAGTACAGTAGCTCCACGGAGGACGACTCGTGCCACAGCTGGAACACATGTGAACCCTCATCATCTCCCAGTGTCCATGGTGAGTAGGGCAGCTGGGGCTATGGACCCCCGGGTGTTTGGATCTAACAGTAGGGTGACTGCAGTTTTCCGACCTTGGTGTTAAGGCTAATCTGTATGGGTTGGGTTTTCTTCTCTGGGTGTTTTGGGCCTCTTTGATCTTATCTGCGGGACGCCGATAACAAATGGGGGGGGTAGAATGTAACCGGCGGAGCCACTGCTGTATTAAGTGTGTCCTCCTGCTGTTACCGTAGCTCCTTTCCCCTTTGTCACGCCTTTCAGTTAGCTTCTAAGTGGCTAGGTTTCCTTAGCGGCAACAGCACTTTCTATAAAATAACAGGCTCACCGGTAGGCCGACTAAGATCCCTGGTTTCTGTAAACACTGCCGATTCGGCTATCCTTGGTTCCCTGGGTGTTTGTCTGTGAAAGGTACGTGCTATTGCCTCATCTGCTACACGATCATATGATTGTATTTATTTGTTTATCTAATGTTAAACTGTGGGCAACAGGTGTCCTACTGTCGCTAGACGCTTCCGAGTAGTTGGTGGGTAGATCTACTACTGAAGGTCTCGGGTGAAAAGACGTTTCAACGAAGCCCTGCACTGTTTACCAAGGAACCTAGCCAACAAAGGTACATTTATTTGTAACTCTCGTTAGGGAGAGAAATATTTGTCTGTAAACCCTTTTGCTCTTATCTATGTCTGTTTACTACCTATATGTGATTGTTGCCGCTTTAGTATGATGTAGCACATGTGAGCTAATCATGTCCTCAGTCTATGATGCAAATGCCTGTCTCGCTGTATCTGACATATGCTTGTGTACAGCAGTGTTCTCATGCCGGCTTGTGGTGACGAGCGCCAGGGGTCCCCTTGCCATGTTGTGTTTGCTTTTAGGATGCATTGAGGTAAAGTAGAATGATGCCTAGTGTGAATGTGTAAATCTTGTCAATGGAAAACTGTTATTTGTCGATTGTGTATTGTTTATGGATGACTGATTCTGACTGTTTTGTGTCTCCAGAACCAGTTGCCACTGCTGTTTTGCCTATTGTAAAATTAACGTAAAGTAGCTTTTGCCCGTTTTGTTCTGTTTCTTTTCTGTTTAGTTGGTTTCATTTTTTGTATTTAGTTGACTTGGCCACTACCTTGTAGCCTCCTGTTGCCTCTCTCTTTCACGGCATTAGGGCATGTGTGGTACTGGCTGCCCCAGTAGTTTGCTACCAGTGTAAAATCCTTCCTATTCAGCTTTGTTCTACTGTTTTCCCAGTCACGGAGTGCTAACCATCCCCTCCCCCTTCTCTCTTCTCCAGAGTAATAGTGAAGCTGCTCACGGGGCAGGTCGCCGGATCTGAGTCCTCCTCTTCGCGCACTGCTCACAGTATTTTGTAGTGGTAACGTGCACCTCACCATTTGCTGTGTTCACATTGTTGCAGTAGTTGTGCCTATGCGTGTGTGTGTATGTGTGTCTGTGTGAATAGGCACCAGAGTCAAGAGCACGAGTGTTGTGTCGGCCTCACACTTCTCCCAGGACAGGTAACCGCTCCCCATCAGCTGACTAGCTATCTCTCCCCTACTACTGTCCCAAAGAGTAATATCCCTGGTGGCAGCCATTACCACTTCCCCTTGCCGTTCACCATAGTGGGTCTGCGCTCTAGTGCTTAACCGCATAAATGGCCTTTTAAAGTGAATTCCATATTAATAAATCTTGTTTATTTTTGTACTGGAATCACGTCTCTGTCTTTACTCATCTTATCTGTGTGTCTCATCAAATATACTTGGGTTTACAACATATCTTGGTGTGAAAGGCCCCAAGTGGCGTAGTCGTGCACTTATATGTACCCTATAGGTACAGTCGGTCACACATGTAAACGCTCTCAATGATGAATTTGTCTGAAAGGTCTTCAAATAATAAACTGTGTTTGTTATCTTCATCCTCTGCAGAACATATCCACTCACATAACTTCACCAAAAGGGAAATCCAGTGTAAAATGGACATGCTTAGCATGATAAAGAGTTCTAACGTAAGGTGTTCGGGTCTGTGGGACCCGTTTTCAATGTTTGTGTAGTGGAATACTGCATAGTAGCCTAGTCAAGCAGGCATCCTTGATTAGGGGGAGGGATGAGCTGATTGCTTGTTAGACTGAGGCTATTTAAGTCTTTCACGGAGGTGAATGGCGGTAGGTAGCCTAATACTCCCTTCCGTGTTCTGTGAAATATAGAGCGCTATTTGTAAAGTAATCTTTTCCTTCATACAGGTCCCACTCGGTGTGCATCTACTGGCATTAGAGATCACTGAATTCGCTATGACTCCCTGGCGGCCTCCACATTTCCGCATTTTGTATGGGTAGATATTGACAGCGCAGGTAATATCTGCTTCATAAGGATTGCAGTGATTTCGTGTTGCCTAATTGTAATGTTGACTGCCTTGCCCTAAGTCAAGCTTATCTGGGTGCCTCTGTGTTTTAGGGGTGCCATCAGCTGGTTGTTTTGCCCGTGTGTAACTTTGTGTAAAGTTGTTTGCTTTTGTCTATGTTGGATTCCTCCCTCATCAGGCTGTGATTGTAACCAAATTGTAGCGCATGTATGTGTGAACTGTTTGTGAACGGGTCAACTGGTAGCGTAGTCTCTTTTTAAATGTATAGCTACTGTTTCCTAGTTTGTGATACTAAGGCCTCCTGGCGTGGCGCGCTGTCTGGTGGTGGGGGTGTTCTTGTAGCTAGCCCTCCTCTTCACTGTGTGTGTGCGCATTAGTGTGTAGTCGCACCTTACTCTTTGATCTCCACATTTTCTAGACTTGCAGTATAGCGCACGGCGTGATTGTACCCACGAAACACCTGAGTGATTGCATGGGTTGCGAGGTTCCCTAGTGGTGAGTAGTGACACTCCACCCTTTTCCTCACAGGCAGCGCTGCTTCTCCTGGAACCTTGGCTCAAAATCTGGCTGGAAGACGGCTAGTTGTGTTGTAGCTGTAGCTATTTTATGTGTCGGTTGCACTGATCTGTTTTAATAATAAATTATTATATTAATGATTTATTCCTACAGCTGCTTCCAGACTACGTTTATTCCAAATTAATAAATGGTAGAACGAATAATTTCTGCCTCTGGTCTGCTTGTTCCTTCTTTTTTATGTAACTGAAATGGTATGGTTTGGAGTTTATATAAGCACCCGTGTCATTCCGTTACATTTGCTTAAAGAAAAAAAATTGCTATATAAGAAATAAGCACCAATAATGATGAAAATATTGTTTCTATTTTTTTTAACCTTTTTTTATAATGGATTTTCCTCATTTTTTTACAAAAAAATTAAATAATCATAATGTGATCAATATGATCATACATTTTATCTCGCGGGCAAATGGCAAATATGAACCAAATGATGTCAATATCATTGGGAATGGAATTAAAGTATTTTTACAGAAATTGTTATGACTGTATTGATTTACAGTAAAAGCCTATTAATGTGGTGGGTCCACCAGACCTGGAAACATTGGCAGTGTAACAAAAATATGAACACCTTACAAGGGTTAACCAAAGGGGAAATCCGGTGTAAAATGGATCTGGATATGCTTAGCATGATAGAGAATTTGAATGTTCTTTGGGGAGCAAAAAAAACCTGCTTAGCCTAGAAATCTAGACGCACCCTAGCGGCAGCAAATTACATTTGCTTCCAGGGCTAGTCTAGCAACTCTCCGTTGGCTTGTGAGCTCGAAAAATTTTACTTCTATCAGGCCAATCAAATCGTGTATAGAGTCGTTAGGCGGGCTTAACATAATGATTGATGGCAGAGTTGCAACGGTTTGGCTTGAATTCCCTGCTACTTGAAAACAAAGAAGATGGATGTTGCTGTTGGCGAACAGTGTGACACGAGTTAAGCTTTTTTTAAGTTGGCAAAAGCCTGTCAGGCTAGCTAACACTTGTAGCGATAGGGCAGGTAATATCTGCTTCATAAGGATTGCAGTGATTTCGTGTTGCCTAATTGTAATGTTGACTGCCTTGCCCTAAGTCAAGCTTATCTGGGTGCCTCTGTGTTTTAGGGGTGCCATCAGCTGGTTGTTTTGCCCGTGTGTAACTTTGTGTAAAGTTGTTTGCTTTTGTCTATGTTGGATTCCTCCCTCATCAGGCTGTGATTGTAACCAAATTGTAGCGCATGTATGTGTGAACTGTTTGTGAACGGGTCAACTGGTAGCGTAGTCTCTTTTTAAATGTGTAGCTACTGTTTCCTAGTTTGTGATACTAAGGCCTCCTGGCGTGGCGCGCTGTCTGGTGGTGGGGGTGTTCTTGTAGCTAGCCCTCCTCTTCACTGTGTGTGTGCGCATTAGTGTGTAGTCGCACCTTACTCTTTGATCTCCATATTTTCTAGACTTGCAGTATAGCGCACGGCGTGATTGTACCCACGAAACACCTGAGTGATTGCATGGGTTGCGAGGTTCCCTAGTGGTGAGTAGTGACACTCCACCCTTTTCCTCACAGGCAGCGCTGCTTCTCCTGGAACCTTGGCTCAAAATCTGGCTGGAAGACGGCTAGTTGTGTTGTAGCTGTAGCTATTTTATGTGTCGGTTGCACTGATCTGTTTTAATAATAAATTATTATATTAATGATTTATTCCTACAGCTGCTTCCAGACTACGTTTATTCCAAATTAATAAATGGTAGAACGAATAATTTCTGCCTCTGGTCTGCTTGTTCCTTCTTTTTTATGTAACTGAAATGGTATGGTTTGGAGTTTATATAAGCACCCGTGTCATTCCGTTACATTTGCTTAAAGAAAAAAAATTGCTATATAAGAAATAAGCACCAATAATGATGAAAATCTTGTTTCTATTTTTTTTAACCTTTTTTTATAATGGATTTTCCTCATTTTTTTACAAAAAAATTAAATAATCATAATGTGATCGATCATACATTTTATCTCGCGGGCAAATGGCAAATATGAACCAAATGATGTCAATATCATTGGGAATGGAATTAAAGTATTTTTACAGAAATTGTTATGACTGTATTGATTTACAGTAAAAGCCTATTAATGTGGTGGGTCCACCAGACCTGGAAACATTGGCAGTGTAACAAAAATATGAACACCTTACAAGGGTTAACCAAAGGGGAAATCCGGTGTAAAATGGATCTGGATATGCTTAGCATGATAGAGAATTTGAATGTTCTTTGGGGAGCAAAAAAAACCTGCTTAGCCTAGAAATCTAGACGCACCCTAGCGGCAGCAAATTACATTTGCTTCCAGGGCTAGTCTAGCAACTCTCCGTTGGCTTGTGAGCTCGAAAAATTTTACTTCTATCAGGCCAATCAAATCGTGTATAGAGTCGTTAGGCGGGCTTAACATAATGATTGATGGCAGAGTTGCAACGGTTTGGCTTGAATTCCCTGCTACTTGAAAACAAAGAAGATGGATGTTGCTGTTGGCGAACAGTGTGACACGAGTTAAGCTTTTTTTAAGTTGGCAAAAGCCTGTCAGGCTAGCTAACACTTGTAGCGATAGGGCATTTCTCATTGTAAAATGATTGCTAGTTTTAAACCATTTACGAGGCTCAAAGTAGCCCGACACTTCTTTGGTAGTGTAATGATAATGGTCCTAACATATAAAATGAGGCATTGACAACTTTGTAAATGTACAGATAGTTTATTAAAAAGGACTGTATACAGACAATACCTTGAGTCGTTTGCCAGTCGGCACCATCTTGAAATTAAGTCACCACAACACAGATCTTGTGTGTTTTTGACAGAAGTACTTACTCTAAAGTATCCTGGAAATCCAGAGTTCTAGCGAGAGCACAATGGAAACACTCTGGCAATGAGCAATGATGCACGTTACTTTTACCCCTTGCATTCCGTGGAACCAATCAAATCGGCGTATCTGATATAGGTGGGCCAGAGGCGAGCTAAACTGATGACGACAGCGCTGCAACGTTTGAGGTAAGTAAACATTGATCGTAGTGATATCCAATCGCGTCGAAGTCCGGAATCACTCAGAGTAAACATTGCTCTAGTGTAGGGTTTCTCAACGGGGGCGTTCGTACAACCTAGGGGGGCGCTGGGAACGTGAGGGTTTTTTTTTTTTTTTTACATTTTAAACTTTCATGGTTTTCACATATTGTTGGTGCAAAAATAGGCTACCTGAAATACATAGGCTATTTTCATTCATGGGTTTCTAACCCCTCTACCGTACCAGATACATTTTACTGTTTATCTATGCTCAGTGGTCATACAGTGCAGTTTGGGCCTGCACACACCCGGACTCACGTTCCCCAGCCCCGCTCGCTGTTGTTCTGCAGCTGCTCTGAGCGTAGTCTCCACGAAAAGACCGTTGCTAATCAAATACGAAATATATATAGGCCTAAACAGGCCTCACACGCAGAATCTGTTTTGTGATTGGTTGGATTGTTGCGATCATGTTGTTCACGTGATGTGCACTTGATTTTTGTCCATGATAAAATGACACGTCGTGTTGCCTACATTTAATGTTCCTATTGATCATCAAAAAAAAATCATTAGGCTACAACCAATTTTTTTATTTAAACAGTTATAGCATGAGTGTGAGTGGCCTATAGCCTACCTGGGGTTGTAGTTTTTTTTTTTTTTTTTTTAATTGTGTGGATCAGAGTAAGGTCAGGGGGTCGTTTGCTCAAAAAAGGTTGAGAACCACTGGTCTAGTGTTATCCAATTGCATGCAGTGAGATTTTCAAATGCATGCTTGGTGCCGCCCCTCGAGTTGGGCCATTACATTGTATACATTGTATAAGTATTAGTATATATACTCTATTGATCCCGTGAGGGAAATTTGGTCTCTGCATTTATCCCAATCTGTGAAACACACTCAGCACACAGTGAACACACAGTGAGGTAAAGCACACACTAATCCCGGTGCAGTGAGCTGCCTGCAACAACAGCGGCGCTCGGGGAGCAGTGAGGGGTTAGGTGCCTTGCTCAAGGGCACTTCAGCCGTGCCTACTGGTTGGGGTTCGAACCGGCAACCCTCCGGTTACAAGTCCAAAGCGCTAACCAGTAGGCCACGGCTGTTCGTGGCCAGACCCTTAATCTTTCTAGATTATCAGGGTCTGGATTTTCCAGACTAACTCTGTACTTCTGTCAAAAACACGCGAGATCTGTGTTGCGTTTTTTTGCTCCCCAACGAACGTTCAAACTCGTTATCATGCTAAACATATCCAAAATCAATTTTACAACAGATTTCCCCTTTAACCAAAAGAAAAATGGTGCATAGCAGTCGTTAACTTAAACAAGGAAAGAAAATAGAATGATAGAGTGTCAGAACAACACACAGACACAGCGGCCACTCTACCGAAACAGCTTTACTGTCTGTAACAGAAGCCTTAAAAGAAGCCAGGGCGACCGCTCGGTCATCAGTACTAATTATGCTTGACTTATCGGCTGCCTTTGACACGGTTAATCACCGAATCCTTCTCTCTATACTCTCTAACATAGGAATATCCGGTTCTGCTCTCTCCTGGTTTGAATCCTACCTCACAGGACGCTCGTTTAACGTATCATGGCTTGGACAGCTATCTGCACCTAACCATCTCACCACAGGGGTCCCCCAGTGGTGAGATGTTTGCTATCTACACCACCTCCTTGGGACAGATTATCCGTTCGCATGGCTTCTCATACCACTGCTATGCAGACGACACACAGCTCTATCTGTCCTTTCCACCTGATGACCCCTTGGTTTCAACACGGATCTCAGATTGCCTTTCAGACATAGCTACATGGATGAAGGCACACCACCTCCAGCTGAACCTCTCAAAAACTGAACTGCTGGTCCTCCCAGCTAAACCTACCATACACCACGACATCAACATCAAATTTGACTCCCTGTCTGTTTCACCTACCAGGACTGCAGGAAATCTAGGAGAACTAACCTTCTCAGATCATGTTGCCTCAGTCGCCCGGTCGTGCCGCTTCGCACTCTACAACATACAAAAAAAAAATCAGAACTCAAGAGTCTACCAAACTCCTGGTTCAGGCAATAGTCATCTCACGACTTGACTACTGCAACGCCCTCCTGACAGGTCTCCCAGCCTGCACAGTGAAACCCCATCAGCTTATCCAGAACCGCGCCTGGTCTACAACCAACCCAAAAGGGCACATGTTTCCCCGCTGCTCATCCAGCTACACTGGCTACCTGTGGTGGCCCGCATCAAATTCAAGGCTCTAACGCTTGCCTACAAAGTAATCTCCGGCTCTGCTCCCACCTACTTGAATGCCCTCATAGTGGCGGCCGGTGGTTAAAAAAAATAACGGAGGAAGAAATGTCCGCTTGATTGGTGTTAGTGGCAAATGTACGTTTGTGATGGTGGCATATGTGAACGAGTATGTAGGGCATCTACCCAGACACATTTATAGCAGCAGAATGTACTATGTAGCATTTTAACTGGCAATGTTGTGCAATAAATGCTGTTCTGACATTCTTAGGGGGGGGTCTGACCTAAGGAGCTAGGCTAGCATGCAGTAGCCAGAAAAGTTGTGGGTTCAATTCTTGGCTTCCACCATTGAGCATTTGAGCAAGGCACTTAACCCCAAACTCCTCCAGGGACAATAGACTTTGTAATATAATTTAAATATACAAGTCACTTTGGATAATAGTGCTAAATTAATAAATGTAAATGTAAATAAATGTAAATTTAGGTCTGGGAAGTCAGGGAAGATATGTAGATCTAGTTATGAAACACTGTTTTCCTGATGTGCAAAATTATGAAAAGTCTGGAGGTTTTGCTCAATGTAATACATTTGCAAAAAAGTCTATAATACTAAAAATAGTCACTTGTTTTATAAAACCATGTAACTATTGACCATTAAAAATCGACCTTAAAAGTGGTTATTTGTAACATGCTAATGTTTTTAAAGCCAAATTGCTATTATTTAAAGACAGGTTGTAATAGCTAAGTGGGAATATATACTCGAAAGGCAAATGTTATTGAAGACGTCATTAAAGGAATGCATCATGGTCTAAAACATTCATTAACAATCATTTTTACAATTGTTTAATTGAGGCATAACTTGGATGATTATAACAACGCATAACTATCCGAAAATGTTTTTATCACCAAATCCCTGAACTGTCCACGTTTGTGACAGACCAGTGCTAAAGTTACCAGTTAGTCACGAGTAGGCTATTTGTCATACTAGCCTACGTAGCATTCAGTAGCCTACACTAGCCTTACCATCCTTCATTTCCGCTTTTCGTTCAACACAAGATTGCTTGCAGAGCAGCTAGCTGCTCATTAGTTCACCGTTGCCGCTAAAAACAGCACCCCCTATCGCAATTGAAAATTACTGTACGGAGGATCTACCTCCCTTGGCCGTTGAAAACGACGGGATTCACGAGCCGCTGGGGTCCGAGGCGTTTATAATGGACTTCAATGAGGGTCTTCAGGAGGAAGCTCCTCCATATAGTCATTTTCAATTGCGATAGGGGGTGCTGTTGGCATTTTGACCTAGGGGAACGATTTTGTTCATTTAAAGTGTTCAAATAGTAATATATTAACAGTAATTTATCAGAATAGTAATTCACTTTATATATTTTTTATTTTTCTCTGAAATTTTAGGGAGGGTGTTCCTCCCTTTCCTCAATGAAGGAGCCTCCTCTGCCTCATACAGACATACGCTATCTCTAGACCGTTGCGCTCCTTAGACAAACGACGTCTAGCTCTACCACCGGTACACTCAGGCCAATCCAAACTTTTCTTATCTGTTGTTCCTCGTTGGTGGAACACACTGCCAGTTCTTACAAGAGCAGGGACATCTCTCTCCATTTTCAATAGCACCACTTACAACAAGTCTTGCTGATCCTAGCACTTACCACCTGTCTTGAACTGACACTTCACTGTTTAAAAACAGCACTCACCGATGCACTTATTCTTACTGTACTCTACCGTTTTTAACATGTCCTAAAATTGTTGAGAGAATTGCTTTAAAACTTAAACTGTTCACCATGTTGTTAGTCGCTTTGGTTAAAAATGCGTCAGCCAAATGTAATGTAATGTAATGTAACAAAACACACACTCAGGCTCATTTAGACTTCACAGACACTCAGCCGACTGACGGTCACATTATCTGGTTTCTGAGGTGTCCAATCACTCGACTTCTTTGATCCCTCATGCACATCTGCTCAGTCCTTTTCTGACCCCAGCCAGCCACCGTATTACTCAGCAACTAATGCTTCTACGGTTGGCCTCAACTACACCCCAGGGCCGAAGGAGACGTCTCAATTCTCCGCCACCCTGTGAGTGGCAGCTGGCCTGTTGCTTGTGGTTATGAGCCCCTGGTAAGTGTTTCTTTGATGGAGCTTTTTTCTCTCTTTCTCTCTCTCTCTCTCTGGGCAGGAGTGGTGTGGAGTGAGAGTCTAAATTGCATTGTGGGAAATCGAATAACGTCGCAAGAGTCAGCGATCTCCAGCCATCTGGTCCGATAAGCCCTCTTCGAGGCTTCTATTGCGATTTTGCCACAGCTGCCTCCTTTGCCTCGAGTGTGTTTAGAGATAAAGCTAGGGGGTCTGTCGCTAAGCCTGCCAGCCATTCAGAAGCTCTAGCAGCGACCAATCACATACAGAATATCACTGACAGTGAACAATAAAAAGAGAACTAAATAAAGGTGTAGAGAAAGTCTCTTCCCGGTGGTGGCATTGAGGATAGCCAGTTAAAGGGATCTGGACAGAGGTAATAAAAATGAAGAATAAAAGAGAGGATTGATTGCACATGCACGCTCCCTCTCTTCCCTCCTTTCTCTCTATGTCTATCTCTCCGTGTCCTCAGTCCTCTGGGCCTGTACAGAGTGCAGAAAGTTGGTGTTTGGTGTGACCTGTGCACATCTGGAGGCAAAGCTCCGCAACGGATCTTCTCCTTTGTCTTCACTTTCCATTTGAAATCCCCTTCTCCCAACTCCGCCCCTCACATCCCTCGTTCATTCTACATATGCCCCAGGAGGATCAAAAACGCGGCTCTTTGCTGATTTGGATAAGAAGGATAGAGACAGCCATCTTTCCGCTCCACCTGCGCGTAGCAGCTCCGCTGTGCCCAGCTGTTTTGGTCATTGTTGTAATTACTGAGCCACTGCGTCAAGGCCGCGATCCCACGACGAGGTGATGAGGTAGAGATTGACTGCCCGGTCCACCGTGATAGACATGCTGGTTTTATCCAGCTGCCCACTGTGCAGACGACTGAGGGGTGAAACAAATATGCTACTTCATTCAAAATTGAGATGATTTTTTTGCCATGAGTTGAGATGAGTTTTGCCATGGCCAAAGATATTCTAGAGGCAGAGCGATGCAAGTGGTGCACTGAATGATAATCCAACAATACACACAAGCAGTTGAAAAGCAATAAGCAATCTCTAGGCTTCAATAGCTGTGTCCTACTTAGCCATACATGTGTGGAAGGACAGACGTTGCAGTGACACTTCAATACGGGCAGGCCAAACACCCATACCCTGGCACTTTTACAGTTTTTTTACAGATCAGTTACTGTATGTGTGTGCAAGCACATTTATGTGCATGTGTAGATGAGGATATGCATACTTTATTACACGGTTCTTCAGAGTGCTGCAGAATGCTCAGAGTGCTGCAGTTGCCTTCCCAACGTTCGGTGGTCTGCTAATTCTCAATAACAGACCGTTGCTAAGTATAACAGACCGCTGTCAAGGGAAATGGGCTTTGTGCTTTGTGTCTTTCATATTACTGCGCAAGGACTGGAACTTCATTCAAAAGTGAAAGTAGACGGTTGATCAGCTGTGTTCTAAAGAATGTTTCATTCAACAGTGTTTCCCATACATTGCCTTATTTGTGGCGGCCCACCACAATATCAACACTGACCACCACACAATGATTTTCTATGTTGTACTGTTTAAAATGGATGGAATTAATTCTTTGAAGAGCTATGTACACCTTTGCGCAGCCTCTCCTTGTCTCTCAACAAACCTACATGCACACAAACGAGCTATTAGTGCTGCTTGGGTGTTGAGATTGTGTATGTTTCTGGTGCTCTTCAGATTGGAGATCCAAAATGTTTCTGAAATAAACAGTAATTCTGAGGCACTCACAAGGAATATCAATTAAAAAGCCTTTATTTTAAACTTGGCTATCCATTAAAAACCTACTGTACATGCACGTTTAAAGAAAACATTAAAAATCCCGCATTTTATACATCATCCCTTACGTATGAATGTACTGTATATGAGGATATGCATACTGTATGTTTGTGTACTGTATATATGCTGGATGTGTACCTATATGAGGATGGATGTGTATGTTGTTTTTTTCTTTACATACCTGGTTGTTTGACAGCCTTTGACTTCAAGATGGCATGACGTCATCTTAATGCAGCTTAATTGTTTTCTAATAAATATGCAGGCAGCTGCTTTCCCTTTTCCCTCCGAGGTCCCCATTTCCTCTCTTTTTCTTCTATTTCCTCTCTTCTTCTTCTATTTCCTCATCCCTTCCTCTCTCCTTCCCTGTCCCCTGGCCAGCAAACGAGTGTTTTGGCCCCTATTTCAATACATGCAGGTTCATGAAAAGGCCTTCCTTCCTTATCTACAAGATGTGAGCAGCTGTGATAAGTTTGTCCTACCTGGCTGTGCTGTGCTGCATCGATAAACAGCCGCAACAATCTTTCAGCATGGGAATTTGAGGTTGGGTGGGGAGTATGAGAAAGAAACCTGTAAATGTGTATAAACCAACACACACACACATACACACACGCACACACACATACACACTCACATACGTACAGACCAAACACACACACACACACACACACACTATATGCATCCAGTGCACAGTGTACATACACACATACGGATACACTACCACACAATGACAACTCCAGTGGCCAGTTGAGTGACTACTGTATATACACATTTTAAACTGTAATGTTTGTTCTAATTCCCTTTTAACATTATTATTATTCCCTTTTCTGACTTTATTGACAGCCAACATTCCGTTCATATGCCACGCCATTTCAGCTTTTCCTAGGCCTCCATGTCTGTCACCATTTTATGTCTTAGGGCTGAGCTAATGCTGTTATATGTTTCTATTTATTCTTTTTAAGTAACACTAGCACTTAAATTATATATTTATATATTTATTGGATGATGCACTGACTGGAGAGCACTTTAAATTTTGTTGTACCTGTAACAATGACAATAAAGACCTATTCCATTCTATTCTACTCTATTCTCTCTCTGTATTGCATGTGAGTGCCTTCAGAATTATGTATGCTGATATAATCAGTTGACTTTGCTGAATGCTGAGTTAAAGGCATTTATGGTTTATTTGTGGTTAATGACGTCCGAGAGGTAGCAACATGCTGATTATTTTAATTGAACAGGCTTAGCCTATAACAGCCTTTTGTGGTCATGTACCCCTTTCTATTTCCAAACTCACACAATGGTACAGTACGTCACAGACCTGTTTAGATATTCCATTATGATTCCATATGAACTCAGGGCTGGGGACTTTGAGAACATTGAAACGCTTCCAATAACCTCATAAACAATTAGGTCAGAGGTTCACCCATATCCCCATATCATTCAGATGGGGTGAGGTGGCAGTGGCTTTTACTGCCATGGGGAAATATTGGAATAAAGGACTAGCCTAAAAATCTCATAAAGTTTATTATATCCGCATTTCATGAAACTGTATATTGTACCACTCTGTGGTATTGATTCAAAACAGTATTGATTCGTTCCCATGAGTCATGAATTACTGGGATGGGACCAAGTAAAAATATGAATGTAATTGTATAATGTCCACAGTTTGGCCAGAACGTTCAAACATTCATACGTGCAAAAACATCTAAAGAAAATCGATGGCTATGTCATCTAAATAGAGGAAAGCCAAAAGTTATAACTTCCCTTTTCAGAGTACACAGGAATTTTCCTTAGAGGTGAAATAACAATTATCAAACACTTATGACAGTTAAAGTTTGTATGTTGCCCTGCTTTATTTTGTTAGAAAAACACACTTAACTGCAATCTGTGGTATTCTTGCCGGAGGATGGCTGTGTTCAGTCCTTTGTGTGACAAACTCACACAGAACTCAGTGGAAAAATATGTATATTCCTTTACAAAAGTAAATATGTTGATTGCCCAAATCAGGCACTGTTAGAGAGAGTGGTGTATTCAACAGCTACTTGTGCTAGAACTAAAATAGACCAGAGGTGCAACAAACTGAACATGTAGGCGTCCTTTTTAACTGAACCGCATGTTTCCTTCCACACTGTGTACACACATTGTAAAATGAATGTATTGAAAATAACACAACTTGTGTTGTTTTTAACACATCTCTATGTCCAGATAGGGACAGTTTGTGTTGTTTCTAACACACTGCTTTTGTGATTCATTTTAAGAGTATACATTTTTACGACAACAAGCTGCTTTTATAAATGTACTGTACTGTATGTCTGAGAAGGGATTTGTGGAATCACAGCAGGTTATGTGGAGAGCCATATGTAGCCAGCTATTTCCTATCAGTTGTGTTGTTGTTCAGTGGATGTGTGTGTCAATAGCGCTCTGCACGAAAAAGTCACCGTCAGAGTTTACTGTAAAGGGAAACTTGGCAGGATTTCCCCCTCTGCTGAAGAAATTGTGCATTATGCTATTTCAAACTGTGGGAAAAGGTAACGATAAAGCACATGGATTTGTTTACAAGCTAGCGAAAGGTTAGCATAAGTTTGGCAGAACTATGTGGATGTTACAAGGTAAGAAACACGATTTAAAACAAGTTTCTTGTTTCTCACTTCTCTTTCCGGGACGGTAGTCTCAATGTTGCAAGGTTGGTTTTCCGCCTGGGGACGCTAGGCACAGCGGGGAAAGTCACCATTTTCACCAGAACAGGTCATTTAACCATCCAAATGATTTCTAAACGGGTTTATTACGTTGAAATAGTTGCCAAGTTCCCCTTTAACAAGGTTAATGATAACTATTTAAATTGGCATAAGAAATGTGACCTTTACGCAAATGCAGCGCACTGGTAACCCTCAGCTGCATACATTATTATACCAACATGGAGCAAAAAGTTAGTCCTTTTTATTACATCAAATGAGTTTAAAGGGACACCAGGCAACGTTTTCGTGTTAATTACTCATCTTCGTAAGTCGGTATATGGTTAAATGACTCATTACAGGGCGAATGAAGACTCTCTCGCCCGCCCCTACTGCCTGTAGGAAGAATATCCCGCTTGCAAGTTCAGTGTATCGTACCCGGCGACCGAAGCAGTTTCAGTTTCCATCCTGCATCCACAGCACAGAGGGAGGCTAACGAAACGCTAGCAATTGTTGCAAACGTGTGTATAATGGCAGAGCCGGCGAAGAAGCAGCGAAAACCCTTGACGGACGATGCAAAGAAAAGGAAAAGAGCTTCAGACCGAGCGAGGGGGAGTTTCATAGAGAAAAAGCATCAGGCTTGCCTGGTGTCCCTTTAAATTAACATTTTCTAAAAAAAAAAAAACATTTGGGTATGTTGCCATATGGAACAATGTGAGAGCAAGATAAGGTGTGTTTGTTTGTATACTGTACAGTATGTCACTCAGTGTGAAAGCAGTTCTTCTCACTGTAAAAGCAGAGATAGACCTTGCACTTAGAGCAGGTAACCCTAATGATGCCTTTGCACCCAGGATATTTGCACCTCCCTTTCACTGGTGTTAAATCTGGCCAGTAGTCATTGTGGTCCAGACGCATGCTGCTTGGTGGAACAAAGGCAACTTTGTGACATTTCTCCTTGTGACAGAGTACCGTCCATGTTCCATTCTACCATTACTAGGGTTGAATATGCACTCTGATTGGCATACCAATGAGCCTGGCTGCAGGTTTAGTAACCCGGACAAGTGAGATGGCTTGCTGTGAGGCCATAGGAGGCGTGCCAGTGTGTGAGCCGTATGACTCAAATGGTATGAGAGACTCCTAGGATTGGTTGACCCCTGAGGGACCCCAGAGATGGGTGAAGCACTAGTGGAATGGGAGAAATACAGCTGGTGGATGCGTGAGGAATGGCAGTGTGCGTGAAGCGCATAGGCAAGCTTCCCGAAGGGGAGTATCGCCACTACAGTTTAGTATGTGCGCTGACTGACACACACACACACCATTACACCCACACACACACATGCACACAACACACCCCCCACTACCACCACACAGACACACACACACACACACACACAGGTACACCCCCTCATAAACACACACACACAGGCACACCCCCACATTCATAAACTGCACACAAACACACACATGAAAACTGCACACATACAGACTCACTCACGAGCACACATGCACACAGAAGCAAACACACACACACTGTTCTGCCCTTCAGGCATTTCATTTGAATTTAATGCTTTTAATTTTGTACAATTTCAGTTTCATCCAGACTTTTATTTTGACGTTTGTATTTTTGGGCTGTACAGGAAGTAGGCAGGAAAACAGTTTAGATCACGTTACAATTTGTGTGTGAAAAACGCTAGAAGTGCAGAAGGTCATTACCCCAGAGAAACTGCTTCTTACATGTTGATTCCCCAGCAGAGGCATCGCTTGTATGTATCACATCTTTGTTGTAGCTAAGTTAGCTCGTTAGTATGTTAATTTCATGAGGTAAAAACGGAGTTATAAGGCTAAAAACTAAGTGGAAATGTTAAAAACTATGGATGCTAGTTTCAACATGTGGATGCCTTCAGGATAATGTTAGCTCTAGGAAATGTTAACAGTTAACTTTACATGTGATTTCTATACTTAAGGTATTGTTCATAGAAACTAGGTGACTTAACTAATTGCAATACTTTGCTGTTTGTTTTCTAGTTTCACTCTCTTTCGTCATTTGATCTCTTGATCTTATCAATGTGGATTCAGTACAATGTGAAGAGTGAAAATAAATCTGCAAACAAGAATTTAAGGCATTCTTCATGTTCATGAATAGAAGAGAGTTTAGCTCACTGTCTAGTTGGAGTTAGCACACCTCACCGAGGACAGTACAGTGAAAAAGCGTTATTCAACTGGAGTTTCAACGTCCAAAGAAGCAAGTAGAAAAGCAAGATAAGAAAAATGGAATTAGCTAAGTCTGATAATGCATCTGTGCATACGAAAAAATCAAAGAGTTCGTGCTCATCGACATCGAGTGCAGCAGTAAAGGCGCGCGCTAAAGCAGAGGCGGCAAAGGCACGAGCAACATTTGCAGAGAGAGAGGCGACACTCAAGGTACAAAAAGCAGAGAAGGAAGCAGAGCTACAATTAGGAAAAGCAAAGCTGGACGCTGAATTGAGCGCACTCGCACTTCAAAGAGAGGCAGCTGCAGCTATTGCCCAAGCCGAGGCATTAGAAGCAGCTGAACTAGACATAGGAGATTCGTTCAAGACCGATCCATCTTCACTAGAAAATCTGCAAAATGAAATTGCAACACGCACTAACGAATATGTTGAAGCACAAGCTGGGCTTGACGTATCACGGACTCAGGCATCCGTCCATGCCACATCACCTGGAGTAGCCTTATCAGAGGCGAGCTACGTCACATGGCATCCTCTAACAGAGCACAACCCTGAACCACAGGAAGACCTAAAAGAGGATGAAACTCCTTACAGACCATCTAGGCATGATGCAACACCGATGCAGCAATTTCTCAGCGCTAAATCTAGGCATGTAACCCACATCAGCGCGCCACTCAATGGAGGTCATCATACAGGTCAGGTAAGACGCCATGGACAGCATACAACAAACATTGGAGATAGTGGACGGCCCGCAAAACCCAAGACAACACATCCTCGCAAATCACCACTTAAGGCAACAGCTCCATCATACGTACCCGTGTATGCTCCATCCACTGCAAGCTTGGCACCTGAAACAGAACACCTGGCACGATACCTGGCTCGTCGTGATTTAGTGAGTACAAGTCTCTACCAATTCGATGATAAGCCTGAAAATTATCTAGCATGGCAGTCATCATTCACTAATGCTACTACAGGCTTAGGACTCACAACAACTGAAATGTTGGATCTACTGATTAAGTGGCTCGGAGTGGAGTCCGTCAAACACATCAAAAGGATCCGCTCTGTGCATGACGGAACTCCAGATGTAGCATTGAAAAAGCCCTGGGGCCGCCTCCAGGAGTGCTACGCCGCACCGGAAGTAATGGAGAAGTCTCTGTTTAAAAGACTGGATGAATTCCCAAGAATATCAACCAAAGATTATGGAAAGCTGAGGGACCTAGGCGATCTTCTTATGGAACTTCAGGGTGCCAGAGAAGAAGGTTACCTCACAGGATTGACCTACCTGGATACAGCCAGGGGCATAGGGCCCATCGTGGAGTAACTCCCTCATGGGCTACAGGAAAAATGGCTAACAGTAGGCTCGAGGTTTAAAGAAGAAAACAACGGCTACTTCCCTCCATTTGATTACTTTGCCGATTTCATCTGTCACGAAGCACGCCGGAGGAATGACCCCAGTTTTATCCTTTCATGTGCAAGCAGTAACGGGTTGAAGTCAGACAAAGTAGCCTCTAACAGTTATGGGAGGAAAATATCCGTTCACAAGACAGACATCTCTCCAGGTAAAGACCCACCTGCAAACTCACCTGAGAGAAAGCCTGATGGGCCAGAGAAAAACTGTCCCATTCACAACAAACCACATGCACTGAGGAAATGCAGAACATTTAGGGGGAAGATTCTCGAGGAACGAAAAAGCCTTCTCAAAGAGCATGGGATTTGTTTCAAATGCTGCACTTCAGCTAGCCATCTTGCAAGAGACTGTAAAGTAAAAGTAAAGTGTGCGGAGTGTGACAGCGACCGACATCATGCTATGCATCCAGGTCCACCACCTCAAGTCTTCAGAAGGCCTACACCCCCATCAGACAATGGCGGGGAGGATGAGGAGCACAGCGGCAACAGCACTCCATCAGCTCACACTGTACCCAGGTGTGTGGCCCCGGTCGAACAGCAAGATCCTGTGCGAAGATCTGTCTGGTTCGAGTATATCCACAAGGTAAACGTGAGAAAGCAGCCAACGTGTATGTGATTTTGGACGATCAAAGTAACCGTTCACTTGTGCAATCAGATTTCTTCGAGCTTTTCAACATCAAGGGCCAACCATTCCCCTACTCACTCAAGACCTGTGCCGGGCTAGTTGAGACGTCAGGCAGGAGAGCAGAGGGTTTTCAGGTCGAATCACTCGATGGGCAGACCAGCCTACAACTACCATCACTAATTGAGTGTAATGTGAAAGTAATTGTAGGTGAATAATTACTTAATATTGATCTTAGACTGGCGAACTTCAGGAAAAACTCAGGAATCAGGTTTATTATGTTACAAGCTGAGAGAGAGTACAAAAAAGGTCTATGGTCTATGTAGGCCTAGCCCAGGCCTGAGGCCTAGGTTGGCCTGTAGCCAACGTATCCTCTCTTCCGCTACATCCTTAGTCCAAGTCTAGAAAATCTGATCTGACAAACATTGCAGTTTAGTTACTTTTAAATGTTTTTAAACAAAGAACAAAAAATGGCGCCAAGAACAATCCCACTTGGTTGGCTCTTCACTTGGTATCAGACACACCTACTCACACCCACTTCACACCTATATGAATAGCATGAGGAGAGATATCTTATATATCAGAAATATCACTTATAGAATGTTCCAAACATTCTCACAATCACATCATTACAATCCTTGTAATGAGACTATCAAAATGATACCAGACATGAATACATTTACATTTCATGATACATGGATACATTATATCAAGGTAGCATCCTTTGTCTTGTGTAAGTGATAGGCCTTAAACCAGCACATTAGCATTCCATTGGGGGAGGGGATGGGGTCTTTGTTTAAAACCATGAAGGGTTACATGGCTAACTAAAAGTAGTCTTGAAGTTAAATTATTATCCATTAATTTTATTGCTATCAATTCCCCCTTTTCAAGTCTGAATGACTTGAAGTTTAAAATAAGATTCCATAACATGAGCCTTCTTGAACAATTGTACAAATTTTTTTTTTTTTTTTTTTTTTTTTATAAAGTCCATAATCAGTCCATAATCAATGTAAGTGTGTGCGTGAGCAAGGAAAGCAGCGTTCAGCATACATCCTTTCTTGCGTTTCTCTTCCGTTGAAGAAGGGTCCTCTTATGAAACTTGAATGTGTCTGCATTGTTTCAGTGTAAGTGTATGCGAGTGCAAAGGGTGTGCATGCAGGCCGCGTTCGGCGTGCACCCTTGTGTCAGTCCAAACAGTCCATGAACAATGGGCCATGAGTGTCTTTGATGATGCGGAGTGCGAGGCTGCTTTCGGCACCCCCTTTTGTTGCTTTCAGTCAGTCCAGTTTTGTTGCTTCCAGAGTCATGGCAGTTGCTTCTGCCACAGGTTCCGTTGGACCTGTGGTTCCTGAGTCTCGTCCAGTCTCGTCTCATGACTGGCCTGGCCCCCACCGCTGCTGCTGGCTGTACCTGAGCCCAGGGCAGAGTTGTCTGGTCCATCAATCTCGTCCAGTGGCATGGCCTGGTCTCCACGGCTGCTGCTCTGGCGTGGTAGCTGAGCCTGGTTGGTGGAGCCATTCGCCATCTTGAAAGGATCTTCTGATATGTTTGCTTAGTGGTAGTCGAAGACAAAGGCATGTCACACCTCCCTTTGTCCCTTCTGGCATGAAAGAGATTCTGGAGAGTGGATTCACAACAACTTGGGAGAGACATTAGCATGAGTGTAAACAGAGTCAAACAGTGTCTCGTGAATGCAGATTCACAAGTCAACAACAGTATGCTAATGTATTCAGTTTCTCAATTGGAGACAGTCACACCTATGGGTCTTCTAACATAGCAGGGCTATTTATCTCCAAACAGAGACTACACATTTGCATCTATTGGCAAAGGCCAATATTAAGAAAATAAATAAACTTTTGGTTAAGTTTAGATGTTTAAAAGGGAAAAAAATCCACAGACTCACGTGGGTAGGGTACCCCTGCATGTCTATCTCCCCAGTGAAGTTCCTTTTGTGTCCATGGGGGAGAAGCTGGGGGGTTGGTTATAGTATACAGTGATGCTAGAACAAAGGCAGTGAGATAAGATAGCAAAAGGTGGGAAAACTTTTGACCCAAGAAAACAAAGAAGGACTTGAAACAAAAAATGGAAACAAACACATATAAAGAAATAAACAAATTTCACACACACAGGGCCGGCCCACACGCGCATTCATTCATACTGGACACACAGACACACACAGCTCCATGGAGCTGGAGGACAACTTTAAAAGGGCTGCAGGAAGAATTTCCTGCTTAAAAGAACAAAAGAAGTTTAGTCAAGCCTTTTCAGTTAGCTCATATTAGCTCACAAAGACATCTAGACGCCCCTAGCGGCAGCTAGTTAGCTCAGGCGTACTTAAAAGAGGCCTAACCATGCTCTCTTGAGCTTAGGCCTATGCTGTTTGAGCTTATGCTGTTTTCACACTTGAAAAAGATTACGACATGAATCCTGGATTCACAAGGATTAAAGTTCTCCGTCAATTTGATTTTAGAAATGTCATATTTGAGATCGATGCAGATCCGATGAGAAAAAAAATAGGAGGGGGGGGGGAACTATCACTTTTGCTTTAACCTTTTTTAAGGCAACTACAAATACTAGGTACATGTTTAAAGACCTAATAGTGTTCTTGAGAACGTTCTGTGTCTCAATCAGTGACCGCTCAAGAAGATAGCCTACGTCAGCCATGAGTTTCGCTTTGTTTTGTAGCTACACGCTCGTCTCGGGCGTTTGCTTAAAAAAAGGACTATAACGGAGGAGGACTATAACGGTCTAAAAGTTGGATTATAGTGACACAATCAAGACAGCTGATGAGGTTGGCCAATCCGTTTAACTTTTTTGGATATGATATTGTGAGCTCTGTGCGAATTCGGAGAAGAAGCGTAGGCTGTGTTCTTTCCGTGCATCAATGTAGACAATTACTATCGCGAACTCTTGTCAGGGGAGGTCATTCATTTTGGGTGTCACCTATGACTTGAACAGATAGCCTGCTATGCCACCCGATGTAGGGTACTATTATTGTTACAGTTTTTTATCAATGCAACTAACATTATGTGTAAAGCGACGCAATATAAACCGTAGCCTATGCAATTTATTATCCCGTCTGTTATTACATCAACACAACAATGTTTTTCACAATTGGCGACGGAAGGTTTTGACTGAGCGTGTTAACATAAAATAATAATAATAATATTGTCATCATCGCGAACTGTCGAGTAAGGGGGTCAGTCGTGCTTGTGACGCACAGACAGCCTTGTAGCCTATTTTGCTTAGGCCTCACTTTTAACGACAGTAGGTTGTGAGTGTATGTTGACAAAAAATAACCATACAATTAAAATAGTCAACTTAAAACTTTGCTATAAAATATTATTAATTTATAGCACAAAACCATAACCAGTAGGCCTACCAGAACCTCGCATATTAGCATCATGTGTGTGTGTGCGTCTATTTGGCAAGGCCACTAGCTGTCATGGATGCGTTGTTGCTAAAGGAAGGCAAGTGTCAAAAGTTAAAAAAATAAATGGAGATGGCGGCTGTTGGAAACGGGGGAGAACTAACAAGCCATAGTGTAAAGAAATTAAAGTGCCAGGGGTTTGCTTTTGCGCGGTTCGCTGCAAGAAAATTGTTTATGGATGCAATAGGAAAACGTTTTAACACGCCACCAATCAGAAGACCGCCATAAGGTTAACGTTCGTGCACTTTAGGACATCTTACTTGGTGCAACTAGCCACCACGACAGGTAGTCTACGTTTATCTATGGCTGACCGTTTTTACGTTTAGAAAGTAGGCTACGCATGTTCTTAGCGCAACACGACTTGTCCCTCACCATATCGCAACCTCTTGTCAACCTTATACAATCTGTTGCTGAAGACAAAAGCGCCCTCTCCAGATTGTCGTTATCAAATGCGCAGACCTCCTGCATGAGCACACACAGTATTGCTGCTCATTGGAAAACTGAGTTGTCTGTAAAACTAAAAATTACCATGTTTTCATTAAATGCGGATGAGGCAACAAATGGAAATATGAACAATATCTAGAATGTTCTGATTCGTTACTTTGATGAGGTAATGGGAAGTCTTGCAAACTTGATTTTATAGATTTGACTTGGTGTTGAATTGCATATTAACAAGAAAAAAATCTCCTCTTTAAACACTTTTGGCCTGAAGTAATTAAATAAGAGTGTAAGTTGAAGCCTTTCTACAATATTGCTGCAGTAGAAAAGAACAGCAATGGCCAATCAGCAATGGTCAGGGATGGTACTAAAATATATTTTTGTTCATCAGGAAAACTCAATCTCAATCAAGAACACTCTCAATTCGCCTTATTCACATGGCCGCCATTGGCGGCTAAAACGAGGCTACAGGGTACACAAACCATAGGATTGTTATGTTCTATGCATTCACCTGTAGGTGGCATTAATTATATAAGTGTACCCTGTAGCTTCTTTTTGGTTTAAACAATGGCCGCCATGTGAATAAGGCGAATACTCCCTTTACTTTGCTGTTTGCATCTTTTTGTACATTAAAAACCAATAGGTCGTGACCGCAAAAGGGGTGCTATCTCTATAGGTAGATATGAACAACGTATGACTTATGGCCTGAAAAAAGTTCAGTCAAATGATTTTTTTTCACTTTAATCCCTGGATTCATCATCTGAGTGTAGATGCAGCCTAAAACAAAACACCACATCTACTCAAAAACAAAACAAGACTAGTGTTAGCTTAACACTTTGGATTCTAGCCGCTCATACGCTCTTGGTGATAAAAACAAAAACAGCAGTGCCAAGTTCTGTCTAATATTCTGTTTTGGTAGTGAAGGAATAACAATGTTCTGTAAACAAAGAGGGGCATAAGCTACATAACTTCTTAGGACCTGTCGTCCCTAAAACCGCGAAAAATAAGTCGCTCACTATACCACAGTGATCAATATTGAGTTGCCTAGCACACTCGCTTACCTATTTACTCTTTATATTCAATAAAGAGGCTCCTTTTATCTGGATTAGCTTTCAATCCAACACATATGTCCGACGCTTTACAAAATATGGATCAATTCGTCTTGTGCGACGTTTTGCCAAAATCGGGGAAGCACAAATTTATGTCCACTATTAAATTACGGTTTTGCCAAAATATTGCCAAAATCGGGGAAGCACAATTTTGTGTCCACTATTAAGTTACGGTTTTGCCAAAATGTCTACTCACTCAGAATGCCTTTTCCGATATCTTGACGCCCGTTCCAAACTGTGGTTAGCAGGAACCGCCCGGGTTTACAGATCCACCTTCGTTCATCACCAAAGAAGAAATGCAGATAAAAAGCGTCCTTACCTGGGAGCTGACACCAAAGCGATGAGAAAAAGAAAAAAAAAACTGCGGCATCTTAGAATCAGCGACAAAAGTATATTATCTCTGCGGTTGGAACCTCCATCAAAGTAATTGTAGGTGAATAATTACTTAATATTGATCTTAGACTGGCGAACTTCAGGAAAAACTCAGGAATCAGGTTTATTATGTTACAAGCTGAGAGAGAGTACAAAAAAGGTCTATGGTCTATGTAGGCCTAGCCCAGGCCTGAGGCCTAGGTTGGCCTGTAGCCAACGTATCCTCTCTTCCGCTACATCCTTAGTCCAAGTCTAGAAAATCTGATCTGACAAACATTGCAGTTTAGTTACTTTTAAATGTTTTTAAACAAAGAACAAAAAATGGCGCCAAGAACAATCCCACTTGGTTGGCTCTTCAATTGGTATCAGACACACCTACTCACACCCACTTCACACCTATATGAATAGCATGAGGAGAGATATCTTATATATCAGAAATATCACTTATAGAATGTTCCAAACATTCTCACAATCACATCATTACAATCCTTGTAATGAGACTATCAAAATGATACCAGACATGAATACATTTACATTTCATGATACATGGATACATTATATCAAGGTAGCATCCTTTGTCTTGTGTAAGTGATAGGCCTTAAACCAGCACATTAGCATTCCATTGGGGGAGGGGATGGGGTCTTTGTTTAAAACCATGAAGGGTTACATGGCTAACTAAAAGTAGTCTTGAAGTTAAATTATTATCCATAAATGTTATTGCTATCAAATGACATACTCATCGATCGCTCCGAAATACCGACCCCTGACGCAGCCTGTCACCATCCGTACCTGCGAAGTGTAGCGCCGCACTTACCTGAGCTCGATCCTAAGGCGGAAATCCTCATCTTGCTAGGCAGAGACATTGTGAGGGTCCATAAAGTCCGGCAGCAAGTGAGTGGGCCTCACAACGCCCCCTTTGCACAAAGACTTGATTTGGGATGGGTTCTAGTAGGAGACGTGTGCCTAGGGAACGCACATAAGCCAGCTGTGGGCACATTCAAGACAAATGTGCTAGAGAATGGCCGACCCACTTTTCTCAAACCTTGCAAAGGCTTCATGAAGCTTACTGAAGATATGTCCCAGGGAGGGGAGCGGACTACAGGTCTTCAACGAGACGGATTCCGACAACAAACCTGCCCCATCCATTGAGGACATAATCTTTTTGGAAATCATGGAACGAGAAATGTATAGAGGGACATCAAACAACTGGGTCGCCCCTCTTCCCTTTAGAGTTCCCCGGCAACGTTTATCCAACAACCGCGAACAGGTATTCACACGCTTCACCTCCCTGGAGAAAACGCTGCGGAGAAAACCAGAGATGAGAGACCAGTTCGTGGAATTCATGAAGAAAATATTTGACAACAAACATGCAGAAGTGGCTCCTCCACTATAGGAGAACGAAGAGTGTTGGTACCTGCCAACCTTCGGAGTCTACCACCTGCAAAAGCCTGGCAGCATCCGCGTGGTGTTTGATTCCAGCGCAAAGTACTTTGGCACATCTCTAAATGATGTTCTTCTAACAGGCCCAGACCTCAATAACTCACTCATTGGGGTGCTGATCCGCTTTCGCAAGGAATAGGTAGCAGTGATTGCCGACATACAGCAGATGTTCCACTGCTTCCTCGTCGGCAAAGACCACAGGAACTACTTGAGGTTTCTGTGGTATATAGATAATGACATGTCGAAGGACATCGTCGACTACAGGATGACTGTTCACGTTTTCGGCAACAGTCCGTCCCCATCCGTGGCCATCTATGGACTGAGGAGAGCTATCCATGAAGGTGGACACAAACACGGAGAAGACACAGTCCAGTTTGTCGAACGTCATTTCTATGTAGACGATGGGCTTATCAGTGTGCCCACCGAAGCAGAAGCCATCAGTCTCCTGCAGAGAACGCAGACCTCTCTCAGTGAATCGAACCTAACGCTGCACAAGTTCGCCTCAAACAGGGAAGCCGTCCTACAGGCATTCGCACCTGAAGACAGAGCCATCCTGAAAGACCTTGACCTCAGTGGTGAAGCCACACCAGTGCAACGCAGTTTAGAACTGCTGTGGGAGACAACGACCGACACTTTCACATTTACAATCTCAGAGCACAAGAAGGCCTTCACTCGCAGGGGAGTTCTGTCAACAGTGAATAGCGTCTTTGATCCTTTAGGCATGGTCGCACCTGTGACCATTGAAGGCAAAAGTCTGTTGAGGGAACTCAGTGTTGACACATGTGACTGGGATGCACCTCTTCCAGAACAGAAGCTGAAGCAATGGGAAGCGTGGTGAGAGTCACTGCACGACTTAAGCAAGCTGCACATCCCACGTGCATACACAGCAACGTCACTTTCCAATGCAGAACACACAGAGTTATGTGTATTCTCTGATGCATCCACAAAGGCCATTGGAGCTGTGGCATATCTCAGAACCATTCAAGCTGAGGGACAAGTCGAAGTAGGATTCATCTTAGGGAAGGCTAAGCTGGCCCCACAGTCCGAACCTACCATCCCTCGGTTGGAATTGTGTGCCGCAGTATTAGCCGTGGAGGTCGCTGAACTCATCCAAGATGAACTGGACACGAAGCTGGATACAATCAAATTCTTTTGCGATAGCAAGGTCGTGTTTGGGTACATTCACAATCAGACCAAACGCTTCTACGTTTATGTCCATAATCGAGTCCGACGAATTCGTCAGTCCACAAGACCCGACCAATGATTCTACGTCAACACAGAGGACAACCCGGCTGACCACGCATCCAGGTCAGTTCCTGCGTCCCAACTGACAAAGACAACATGGTTTACTGGACCAGCTTTTTTGCACAAACAAAGACTACCTGAGGAAGACACAAGTCAGCCATTTGGACTTGTAAACCCAGAATCAGATTCGGACATACGACCTGAAGTGAGTAGTTTCCTGACTCAGACTCAAACCCAAGGCCTTAGCGCTGAACGTTTCCAGCGGTTCTCTTCCAAGGGCTATTGCGCTACTAATTCACATAGCCAGAGCTTACAGACACAGCACGTCCAGTGACTAAAGGATGGCACCACTTCAGCCTTCCACGTACTCCGAATGAGTTGGATCAGGCAAGACACATCATCATCAGAGCCGCTCAAGAAGATGTCTTCACAAAAGAGCTCACAGCTCTGGAGCTCGGACAGGCTGTAACCAAAGACTGTTTCATTCAGAAGCTCAGACCTATTCTTGAGGGTGACCTCATTCGTGTGGGTGGAAGATTGAAACACGCTGACTTGAGCACTCTGGAAAAGAACCCCATCATCTTGCCCAAGAACAGTCATGTTTCTCTGCTACTAGTTCGACAGTATCACCAAAAAGTCAAGTCATCTCCAGGCGCACACGGGTTGGACAGGCCCAAAGCAAGAGATGGGCGATGCTCTTTTGCTGCATGAGTTCCCGAGCCGTGCACATCGAGATCATCGACTCCATGGACACGTCCAGTTGCATTAATGCATTGAGACGTTTCTTTGCCATACGAGGACCTGCGAAGCAGTTAAGATCGGACTGCGGAACAAACTTTGTAGCCGCAGCAAAGGAACTAGGAATGAGCCAACTACAACCTGACAACACATTTCAGAACTTCTTGAGTCAGCAAGGGTGCTCATGGGTGTTCAATCCTCCTCATGCATCCCATTTGGGAGGATCATGGGAACGTATGATAGGCCTGTCAAGACGGATCCTGGACGCTATCCTACTTCAAGAGAACATTCAACTCACCCATGACGTCCTGTGCACACTCATGATGGAAGTGTCTGCAATAATCAATGCCAGACCTCTCGTTCCAGTGTCCACTGACCCAGAGTCACCCTTCATATTATCTCCTGCAATGATACTTACCCAGAAGGTTGGGGTTACCCCACTGCACGGAGACTTCACAGACAAGGATCTTCTTAGCAGGCAGTGGAGACAAGTCCAAGCCCTTGCTGACAGATTCTGGCGTCGCTGGCGTCAGGAGTTCCTCCCCACTCTGCAAGCCCGCCGGAAATGGAGAGATTCCCACCGGGACCTGAAAGAAGGGGACATTGTGCTCCTAAAAGACAATCAAGCTGCACGCAACGTGTGGCTATGGCGGTGATCAAAGCTGTCTTCCCAGGGAGAGACAGCAAGGTAAGGAAGGTGGAGCTCAGGACATCGGATCAAGGTTCTCCGAAGGTGTTCCTGAGACCAGTGTCAGAAGTAGTTCTTCTGCCAAAACACTGAAGTTAAGGGACAGAAACATTTAAAAGTTCACAGTGACCTTTAAGGTCAGACGGGGAGTGTTCTGCCCTTCAAGCATTTCATTTGAATTTAATGCTTTTAATTTTGTACAATTTCAGTTTCATCCAGACTTTTATTTTGACGTTTGTATTTTTGGGCTGTACAGGAAGTAGGCAGGAAAACAGTTTAGATCACGTTACAATTTGTGTGTGAAAAACGCTAGAAACGGCAGGTTGATTAAAAGTGCAGACGGTCATTACCCCAGAGAAACTGCTTCTTACATGTTGATTCCCCCAGCAGAGGCATCGCTTGTATGTATCACATCTTTGTTGTAGCTAAGTTAGCTCGTTAGTATGTTAATTTCATGAGGTAAAAAACGGAGTTATAAGGCTAAAAACTAAGTGGAAATGTTAAAAACTATGGATGCTAGTTTCAACATGTGGATGCCTTCAGGATAATGTTAGCTCTAGGAAATGTTAACAGTTAACTTTACATGTGATTTCTATACTTAAGGTATTGTTCATAGAAACTAGGTGACTTAACTAATTGCAATACTTTGCTGTTTGTTTTCTAGTTTCACTCTCTTTCGTCATTTGATCTCTTGTTCTTATCAATGTGGATTCAGTACAATGTGAAGAGTGAAAATAAATCTGCAAACAAGAATTTAAGGCATTCTTCATGTTCATGAATAGAAGAGAGTTTAGCTCACTGTCTACTTGGAGTTAGCACACCTCACCGAGGACAGTACACACACATACTCACTTATATGAGTTGCAGAGAAGAGATGGAGACAAATTGGCAAGTATGATTTCTTTTTTGCGGAGGGAAAACATCAAGTTTTCACTTGGTTAGACTTTACTGAATCTTTAAGAGTTTGAACGCTAAAGATGTTTCTGAGTTAAAATTCACTAAATAATAAAATAAATTGACAATGTTAAATTCAAGGCCAAGTTTACATTTCAAATACTCAGATCAACTTAAGGATACTATTGAATCATCTCTCCCCATTGCTTAAATTAAGCTGCCACCATGGCTGGTGTTTCAAGTCTGCCACCTTTGAAGCTTCTGTAGATTATCCTTAAACTTATCTCATGTGTGGGTGTCTGACAAGTTCAGGCGTCCATTATGCATTCCTTCACACTGAATGAACTTCACTTCTGTGAGAACTGTAAAAGTAAAGAAAGCACAGAGAGCAGTATAGAGCGGAGTAGGCAGTATACGCCTGTCATTTCAGATATGATTAGAGGTGAGTGTTGAGAACACATTCAAGGAATGTAAATGTCAATTGAATATGACCAGGGGTCTGGCTTTCTTTTGTAGATCCTATGGTGGAAACATACTGAGAAGAGAGATCGAATGAAGCTAGTTGGTGTGAACTGGGCCATGGCATCTATCGTCCCCTTGTCCTGCTTATGTCGTCTCACTGAAAACCCATACGCTGGGAAACGAGCACGCTTGCTTGGGAGGCGTTTTCCCTCTCCTTTTTCTGTTGACCAACAGAGAGCAGAGAGGTCACCCTCACCACAGAGAGACATGGTCCCAGCTGACAGGTCATGACTCACAGGAAATTAAAAGCCACAGAATGTCTGTTGACCTACAGATACAGTGTGGACATTCATTGGCAGGGGGTTAACATAATATTATTTATCGACATCCAGTCAGTAACTCGCAATGTGTGTGCCTTGATGAATCATACCCTGCTATGTCACACATGTTGCTTTGGTTATACTATTTTTTTATGATCAATTACAGGATAAGGCTGTAAAATGAATGCAGAACTGACTTAGCACGAGCCACTCAGGAGCAGGTGTCGTATGGAATGAATTGCCATTTGAATGTCAGTTAAATTAATCTTTCTTAAACCTCTAACTCTTTTTCCTTCCTTGCTTTATTTTTTAACTTCCATTCCAGTACCCCCTCCCTCCCTCTCTCCCTCCCTCCCTCCCTCCCTCTCTCTCTCTGTTGGAGTGTAGAAGCCTTTGTTTGCCTGTGCGTTCATCCCTTTATGGCATCTCCTGTTCTCCTCCCCCTGTGTGCCCCCAACGCCGGTGACAGTTTGACTCGTCGCGTCGACTCCGAGAATTAAATTCCATTTGCATGCACCTGGGTGCTGCTGGGAGCGCGGTGTTCTGACTCCCCCCCCTCCACTTTGAACAGTCCTAATGTACTTCCAGCGTGTCAGCCGTCGACAGGCACGCCACTCGCTCTCCTTCGCGCCGCTCTCCCTGTGCTGGAGATGTAGCAGAGCGCTAGCAGGCAACACCAAATGACAGCGTGACACCTCACACACTGATCATGAGGAAAAGTTTCCACTTGAAGCACAGAGAGGAGGAATTAAATGGATTTTTTTTTTTTTAGGAAACAGATGAACAAACATGTTCATATACATGGAGATACTTTGAGAGAGAGAGAGAGAGAGAGAGAGGGGTGGGAGAGAGAGAGAGAACTGGGGTATGGAAAAGACCTGGGGTAACGGGTGGGGAGAAGAGAGCAGAAGAAGTGCAGATTTTAGAGGGGGGGCGGGGGGCGGTGGCGAGTTTCACACTGAAAGGAGAGATTTGCGAAGGCGATTTACAAAGTCTAATTCGCTCATTCTCTCCTTCCCTTTGAGGCTGAGACTGGAACATCAGAAAGCAGTTGGGGGGGTCTCGGAAGAGAGCCGCCCCAGTGCAGTGTGACTGGCCTGTGTGGGGGAGATAGGCTCATCTGCTCGTCGGCCCAAGCTTAGACATCCAACGACACACACAGAACACACACACACACACACACACTCTGGAGCTCTAGAAACAGCCACACACAGCACAGTGCAGCTGTCTCCCAGATGGCCCCAGAGATCTAGAACTAGGGCCGCAGAAGAACCGTCATATCTCTCCAAGTCCCTTGATCTCCCTCTCCATTGGAGTGCAGTGTGACCGATAAACAGGAGGGCTGCGAAAAGCCTCCGACCCAAAACACAGCTGGAATGGAAGGACTTTGGGATGCTGGTTACATGCTGCAGCGTACAATGTGTAATCTGACAGTTTGCCTGTTTAGAAACATGTAGCTGAGTTGATGAAAAACAGCATATGAGTCAAGAAGAGGATGTGATCAACAAACACCTGTTGAGTTGTTCTTCAGAAGCTGGAGAATACAATTTCATGGATTATATTAGGCTGGCTCGGTTTCTTTTCCGCCCTGCAGCTCAGGCTGGAAACATGTACATCTCATTCTCCTGCTTCTGTTACACTTTTGCGGGGCCGCCAATCACAAACTGGCTTATCCACCTGGCGTGCTATTGGCAGGTTTAAAACAATGACGATAGAGGGAGAGCCTGGAGTTTTCGCGTCGCTCTGCAAACGTCACCCGATTCGTTGGTCAGATTGGTGAATGACTATCCAATTCCCTACAGTCATTTATGCCTGTTGATCACGCCTCTTGCGCAGTAGAAAATACACAGCGGACTCCCCAGACTAATGTTCAATCTTAAAAGATTGAGCTTGGTCTGGTGAAACCCAGACTAGGATTATATGTGTGTATGCCCTGAGTTGAACACCATACAGCAGTGGTTCTCAAAGTGTGGGGCGGACCCCACTAGTGGGGAATAGAGACATGACAGGTGGGGCGCGAGAAACAGGAGGACATTTGTTCTTTTGTGACTATCTTTAATAATGCCTTTCTTTTTTGGCAAGGGAGATCATAGATTCAAAACAAAATAGCCACACACAAAATAAGAGTCATAAACAGACTGACTTATGAATTAAAATAACATCTGTTCCAGCAGACTGAGAGATGTAATGTGGAACCAAGATGTGAAAAAAGTATTTTAACGTTACCATTTTGCCAGGTTTATGGGGTAAGGTGGGGCTTGAAAATGTCCCACCTTCAAAGTGGGGAATGACAGAAAAAGTTTGAGAACCACTGCCGTACAGTAAAAAATATGAAATAGGAGTCCCCCCTCTGAACAGAATATCTTCTCATCAAACAGTTCATTCTCAGTCTCCCTGGGACATATAATTACTATGTACAGTGGGAAGGTCTTGGACATGTCATTTTGAAAGGGAATCGCAGATGAGGCGATAAGCGAGTGGGGAATTTGAACTTCAAACACAATTTAAAGAAACCATGCATGAACCCATTGTGAAACCCAGTATTCTGCACAGGGCCTCTGGGAATGCTAGAAATGAGCTGAAATCAGTTGATCACAGGCCAACTGCTACATAATATTATTGAAACTGACAAAGCAATATAGCAGCAATTATCTCTCATACAGCTAACCTCTCAGATACAAAATGGAGAGTTTCTGCTCAGAGGGAATGTGCAGTGTTAATATCACTGTTGCTTTGAAAATAAGGATGCATATTACAAATGCAGTCAGTCATCAATTGCACCATATTTAAAAATGTTACTGTGCATGTTTGTATGCTTCCCCTAACTGATCCTGACTCATGCTTTCTCTGTGCCCTGCTTTGTTGGGTTTGCCATGTTCCTTGCTGTCCACTCTGTTTTGTCCAAACCTTCCACTTCCTGATTTTTGATTGTCGATTGCTCGCCTGATGCTTCTCAACTCAGCTCAGAGTTTTCCTGTGGTTTCCTAAACCCGTGGCATTTCTCTCACCTTGAATTGCTCAGTCCTGTTTGAATGTTGTGTGTCTTTCTCTCTCCTTTTTTACAACTCTGTCTGTTTTGCTTGTTAAAAAATGCTATTTGTGAACTGACTTTTTCCACTCCAAGACTAATTTTTTTTTTACCTGTGATGTAATTATTATGCGAGATGTAATTTTATTCGACCAGGCCTGATGTCACCTGAAAACCAGATGTTCTTTTTCAATAAAACCCATTCAGGGAGAAGGGAACTGGGAGACAGGCCGCCTAAAATGAGACAGACAAGAGCGCAATGCCCTGGTGCCCTTTAGGATGGAACAATAGTCTCTTATCGAGGATCAATCCGTTATGCCCCCAGGCATTCGTAAGGCTCTTCTGAGGAACTGCCTGCTAGTTGAGCCAGAAATTGTGCTAAGCAATTTATTTTTGTTTACTTTTTGTTTTTGTTCACTTCCTGTTCCTTGTTTGCTGTTGTGGTGGCATGTGAGTATTCATTATGCAGACCTGAGAATGTGTGATGGTCGTACAGTATGTGTTTGTAAGTCATTGTGATTGTGTCTGCCCCATGTGTGATGGTCGTACAGTATGTGTTTGTAAGTCATTGTGATTTTAACATAGATCTCCGTTTTTCGAGGTCACCGAGTACACAAGTAAAAAACAAAATCAATCAGTTTTTCCTAGCTCGAGTTGCTACAGCCAGCAGCTATAATGCAGCCAGGCAGCTACAGCGCTACACTCTGGGGGCATGTACATGGGAGCTCACGGACATGCCCCCAGAGTGTAGCGCTGTCATTGCCTGGCTGCGTTAGCTGCTGGCTGCAGCAACTCAAGCTAGGAAAAACGGATTATTTTCGGGGGGTTTTCCTCGAGAAATTTCTTCTTTAAGTTAAAGTTAAAGACTTAAATTACAATCTCTACAGTGGTAGGCCTGTTGCAGGCTTAATGCATTGCATGTTGAGTTTGAGATGGAACCCATGTTAAGACATTAGAGCATTCACACTCCCTGCATGAGACACAGTCTCAGACGTGGCTAGAGCTGATGAAAAGAATTGATAATGAGGACATTCCATAGTGTATTTCATAACATGCCACGTATCCAGTGTGAAACAGGCTTTACAGATACAGTGGGTAAGTCAACCCAATCCTGAAGCACTAACGACTGTGACATTACCATGTTGATGATGCTATAAAACAATTTTATGAACAGAGGAAATAAATGAAATAATATGCTATAAACTATAAACAGTTACTCTGGAAACCAATTTAGGCAACTCTCTTAAAACTCTGTATAGGTGCTGATGTAAAACACTTTTTACTGGTGCAAAATGGCAAACTCAATTTGTTTTTCTTTTTTTTGTCACATAGTCAATGATGACTTGGTGTCACTTTGACCCAGGCCAAGGCCGGTAATGTGTCCACATAAAGCCCCTCTTGTACAGTTCAAGGCTACCCAGCTACTGACCTCTCCGTGAAGTCCACATTATGTGCTTTGTGAAACGGCCAGGTCCTGGGGAGAGCATGTCAAGCTCTGCCCATTTCTGCCTGATTCTCCACCGCAGGGGCCCCACATGTGGTGAGCCGTAATTGCGTCCCCCCCATGGCATGCTGGGAAAAGTGCAGCGAATCCCATTTCTGGGTCTCTCTAATGAGGCATTAGCGAAGGGCCAATATGGCCGTGCTGGTTACTGAGGAACATCAGAAAGCAGAGGCGCCAGCGTCCACGCTGTTGAGGCCCACCAGGAGGCGTATTCATATCGCAGGTCAATGCAGCTGCTTTCTATGGACACTTTTCAGAAAAAAAAAATAATATATTGATTCCGTTGAATTTCCAAGAGAGGTCTGGCCGTATCGATTGCCATGGTTCATGATGGATGCCATAAAATCAGAGCTCTATTAGTGAGATTAGGATAGATCGGTTTTAATATTCTCTTCAATAAAAGGCTGCCTGATGGCCAAATGGCCAATGGACTTCATTGTATGAACAGTCAACTCACATTTGACAAGACATTTAGCATGGGTTTTGTGTGAGGTCAGTCTTAGCCGCCCACCATCACCATGACACCCACCCACCCCACCACTAAATCAGCCTCCGGCCATGAAAAGGAAAGAAAAATAAAAGAAGTTCCATCAAACGTCTGCGGAGTTATTGCTTGAACTTTCCGGAGATTGATTCTAGCACATTTCTCTGCCCATTTCACGTCAGCCCTGATTGTGGCTGTATCTCATCTCGTCAGAGATGCGGCGGCATCTTTACGTTGTAATGGCTTATTTATTTGGTTATTTGTTTATGTGTTTGTTTGTTTGTTTTGTTCACAACCTCCTGATTGCTGCATCTACCTCACGTACCTCCCCCACCAGCCGCTCTCAACGTCCACTCCTGATGACACGCTGTGCTCATTTAGGACTCAGTTAGCATTGACTGGTAAATGGTCTGGTGTGTGTGTGTGTGTGTGTGTGTGTGTGTGTGTGTGTGTGTGAGTGAGGAGGTGGGGGATAGCGTGTTGGTAATGGCTGTGGTTGAGGGTGGGGGGTAAAGGAACAAACATCCTTATCATTACAGGAGAGGCAGACCGAGAGAGGGAGAGAGAGAGAGGGGGAGAGAGAGAGAGGGGGAGAGAGAGAGGGAGAGAGAGAGAGAGAGAGGGGGAGAGAGAATGACGAAGACTTGGAGAGAAATATCCCACCGTGTTCTGTGCTTTTTTGTTCGTCGACATCCTGAGCTTTTTTGTGTCGGAATTAATTTCTCTGTGGAGTTGATGACAGCATTGAGAGATTGAACAGAATGAATGAGCTACAGATGGCTGAGAAATTAGCTTTGTTCTGCGATTCCGCACGCTCGTTTTTTGACTGTGCGCGCGGTCTCGGTAAGCAGCCATGCACGTTGCACTGGTAAACACCCTCGAGTAAACAGTGCATTTGTAAGCCTATTTGTAGAGACAGCCAAAGTTTCACAGAGGACAAGGAGGAGTGCGTGATTCATCACTTCGCTCTTGTCAGTTAGCCAGTCAAGACTGAGGAAAAAAACAAATTGCACTCACTTTGTCAAAAGACTTACTACCAGGCTTTCTCCTCCACTCTCATTTGAAAGTCTGCCATTACGGCAACACGCAATGAGGTGTGAGTGGAGATGGGCAGTGTAGGGTTACTGACTCTTGGGGGGGTTGGCATGTGTTGGGTCCTTTTGGTTCCCATGGGAGCCTACACAGTCCTACATGGCGACACTTGTAGCCATCTGGTTCTGATGATGTCCAAGCGTGGTTGGTGCAAGGTGGTCAGTTTCTTCTCCTGCCTCCTGAGCATCAGGTTGCAGATAGCCATGACTACACCTAGTTAAAAATGAACTTCATCCACAACACCAACCACACCATCACTCCATCATTTGAATGGCTCAATTTATCTCCCTTACACTGCATAAAAATGCGGTTACACCATCGGAATTTGAAGGAATAACAATCATTGATTTATTGTTGGGGATTTTCCTGATGAAGACTATATGATTGTGTGTGTGTGTGTGTGTGCATTGTGAGGAACATGTGGTTGTAGTGAAAGGGAGGGAGGTGTCACTCCATCTGACCGTGAACCTGGATCTCCATGGAACTAAAACTGCAGTTTGACCATAACACCAAAGAGCCAGGCTCATTGGAATGACAGCCACACACAACTGTAACGATGGAACTCCAACACAGTGGAATCCTTTGGGATTTATGCTAACAGATAACACCACAGCTGTGACTAATAGTGCCTTATCATATGCAGGATGTCTAGGGTGTGAACACAACCACACAGCTTTATGTACAGAGTTCAACTCACAGGCACATGCGCATGTTTACATATGTACAGTGGTAAACACAACAAACATAGTGTCTATACTATAATCCTACATTTAAAAATATATATACCGGTATATACTTTTTACAAGCAGCAAATGTTCCATGGTCCTCTGAAGAATGACAAGGACAAGCACACAGACCTATCTGAATGCCACAACAAAGATTTCTAGAGCAAGAAAAGGGAAAATCCATACACAAGCATGGATAAAACTCTCAGTCATTAATGGTTTTTATCCCCAGGCCATCCGAACTCTGAACTCAAACTATACTGACTTTGCACACATTCACTCCTCAGCACTCTCAAACATTTCCCAACTCTGAACTCACACTATACTGACTTTGCACTCATCCACTCCTCAGCACTCATGACCCCCCCCCCCCCCCCCACACACACACACACCTACATGACTTTTAGCACTTTTACATCCCTCTCCCTATGCTGCAGACCTTTTATTTATTTTCTTATTCATCACACGTCAAAACACACACACACACACACATATCTGACTTTCTCCAACTTTTGCACATCTCTATAGAACTTTTTATTTATTATTTTTGATTTCTCCTCCATCTATCTACCCATGTCCTTGATTGCCTAGCCTTTCTGCCCCCCCCCCCCCCCCATCCCCAACACACACAAAAAAACACACACTCTTACATCATCACTGTCATCACCTCACATACATACAGCACACTGCTTGCTACAGTAAGCCTCCTCTACATACTTGCTGCACATTGCCCCCCCCCTCCCTACATACACAGCACATTGTCTTCAGGATCTTCTCCAACACACATCCTCTACTTACTTACAGCATACTGCCCCCACCTACCCACACACACACTATACACACACACACACACAGTCACTGCTTCACTCCCCTCCCGCCCACACACACATCTTCACTGTCATCACTCACATACATCATACTTGCAGTACACTGCCCCCCCCTCTCCCCTACATACACAGCACATTATTTCATCAGGAAGCTTCTCCAACACACATCCCCAACATACTTACAGCACACTGCCCCCCCCCCCTACATACACAGCACATTGTCTTCAGGATCTTCTCCAACACACATCCTCTACATACTTACAGCATACTGCCCCCACCTACCCACACACACACACAGTCACTGCTCCACTCCCCTCCCGCCCACACACACATCTTCACTGTCATCACTCACATACATCATACTTGCAGTACACTGCCCCCCCCCCCTCTCCCCTACATACACAGCACATTATTTCATCAGGAAGCTTCTCCAACACACATCCCCAACATACTTACAGCACACTGCCCCCGCCCCCCAATACACAGCACATTGTCTCATGAGGAAGCTTCTCCAACACACATATTGCACACTGCCCTCTCCCCACATACACAGCACACTATCCCATCTCCCTTGTCATCCCCCCAACACACACACCAAGACCCTTGGCAGTTGGGTTAGCCCCTTGAGCCGTGGATATGCCCAAGGTTTCTTCCTTGGTAAGGGAGTTTTTCCTTGCCCCTGTTGCTCTTGGGTGCTCCTTGTTGGTGCCCCCCGCCCCCAATCGCAATCCTCCCCCACCTTTCTTATGCAGCCCTTGCCACTTAATCTACTAAACCCCTCTTCTACTGCACTTTTTACCCCCCCCCCCATAAATGCACAAATAGGCTGACACCATACTTAATTTCACTGCATTTCTTACTTCCAGTAACTATATGCATGTGACAATAAACTTCCTTGTATCCTTGTATCCTTGTATCCTTGTATCCTTAATGGTGTTTCCAGCTCTATTGAGAACTCTTGGATAACCTTAAGTCCAGAGAACAAAAATAATCTATTGGAGGTTGATGTCCATGGTCATCTGGAATAACTGGTTGGAGAAGCTGGATCAGATCAGTCTTTGATGGCCACGTCATCATTTCTGAGCCGAGGTTGGACCCAATTAAACATGTCATCAGGGAAGAATGGGTCGCCATACTAACTTGATTTATATTGAATCAGACCCCAGCATTGATTGGTAAAATACTGTTTGGAGAATGTAATTGCCTGTCTGATTGCCATCATTGATCTAACCCAGGGTGGCATATCAACATTGCAGACATAAACAACCATGACAAAGACCAAGACCAGCATTGTTCTGGACTGTGAAAAATATCTGAGTTCTTTTCATAGAGCTGAACACTGTAGCTGTTATTAATTCTGTGTGTGTGCGTGTTTGTCTGTGTGTCTGTGAGTGTGTGCGTGCATGCGTGCGTGTGTGTTTGTGTGTGTGTGTGTGTCTGTGAGTGTGTGTGCGTGTGTGTGTCTGTGTGTGTGTGTGTGTACGTGTGTGTGAAAGTGAACAAACCCAAAAAGCACAACTTGGCGCAGACTGACTTGACAGCGTGGCACAAAAGTAATCTCAACCCCCACTTTTCCTTCCAAACACCTTTTTACATTTTCGAAAAAGGCAAAGGGTGGCCTTTTCACGCAACTTTTCTTCATTTCTCAAATTGATACCAATTGAAAAAGAAAATCATTAGCGAGAAAATGAAAAGTCTAAGTCTCCCTCTCTCTCTCTCTCTCGCACACATGCGCTGACCTGCCCTACATTAGAGTGCCAGAACAGAGGCCCCTCAGAAAAGGACACATGCATCACTGCCAGTCTGGAAATGCATTAGCCACACTGGCGGTAATATGAAGCTAAAATGGGTGCTATTTTTCTCTTCACGGGCCCCATAAAGAGAATGCAGCGAGCAGAGACTTCGGAGGGTAATCTGTCCATGGAAAAGAACCTTTTCTAGTTGTGAAACTAGGGGCCGTGTCAGAGCCGTGAAAGGAAGGAGGGAGAACTTTATTCAAACTTTAAACATGTTTTTTTTTTTTTTTTTACCAAGTTCTAATCCTGGGGGATTAATGCAGCACTTGCCTTAAAGTGGGAGGTAGCAGTGTCTTTATGATTTACCCTCTGCAAATGCTGGTGTGCCTGTCCCATTGGTCCCCAGAGAAACTGTGACTGAACACAGATAGAGAGGAGTAGTTCCCTCTGTCAGTGAAGTCATTTGATGGAAGAGCAAAACGTGCGCAAGGTGAGTGAACCAGGTGGATATGAATATGGGTGTTTTAATATGACAACACCTGCGAGGAATATTTTACCCACACTTTATGTCAAGTGTCCTTAACAGAGTGTAGTTGAAGAAGTAGCCAAAAGAGTAATGCTACATACTTCTCATGTGTTAGTAGGTAAAGTATCAATTCTAAACCCATTTCTTAATATACGCATTTTATAGTCAATAATACTGTATACACAGCCCAGGCACTGATATAGGATGAACACTGCACTTACTATTTAACATTAAGCACATAGTATTCAGATACACTTAATGTAAAGAAGAGCCAATATTTGTGAGTTTTCCAAAATCCCCAATCCACTCAATTGGCTACCTACATTGTAAAATAGCTCCGTATCGTCCTCCTAATGTGTAGCCTACTGCTATGCCACCTCCTTTCTGTCTCCTCTTGTCATTTAGATCATGTCTCCAGGGAAGGACCCAGAAACTACAAGAGACCAACCCACCAAGAAACAATCAAACAAACAAACACCCCCCCCCCCCTCCCCTACACACACACACACTTACTTATACACACACACATACAGTACACACACACAAACCACCCATCTAAGCCAAAGATAACACAGTTAGTGGCTCACCTCTGGCTACACAACATACATGAGAATTTCCGATAACGAAGTGGGATTACTGTCTCCAGAGCGGGTTGATCTGTCCCAATTCCCTCTAATTGTTAATCAGCTTGTCGCCTCCTCGCTGAATGGGATGTCGGCACATTCATTTGAGGAGGGATTGGAATGTTAATCCTTTCCATGGAAACAAAATTCCAAATTCTGGCCCAAACCAGTGCGCATGCTGTATGTGCAGACCCATGAAGCCTTCGGTGAGATTGGGCTTGTGTGGCTGTGTAGGGGGTTTCTATGTCAGTTTTGCGCTCAGGTGCTCATAGATGATGGATAGTGGACTGCTTACAAGTCCATTAATGTCCACCAATATGTCCCGAAGAGACTACAGAGACTCCAAATGAAGAGTGTTGGGGTTTATTGGCAACTCCTGTGGACACTTTTCCAGCATCTAATACCATACTAAACCAGTTGGACAGAAGGAGCCTCCCTCCACACACACACACAAAAAAAGTAACTTCCTCTCTAACTAATTTGCTGTTTGGCAGAGCAGTTGGAATGGCCCTGAAGTTGAATTCGACAAAGAAAGAGAAGAAAAAAGCAGGAATGTTCCAATCAGCGTCCTGATTTCTCTAAAGAGGCGATTATGAGCCCTTCTGAGAGGGAGCCGCCCACCTGCAGACCATCCGCGGAGAGTGGCGGCCTCCACGTCGCCCTGCTGCTCTCGTTGGGATCTCATGCAGAGCCGCACACTTGTCCTCAAAAAACGCTCACTCAGTTGTTTTTTCTTTTCTTTTTTCTGTCCTTCTTTTGCTACTTCTCTTGTTATTGCCCAATCAGGGGGTGGCACAGGCCACAGAAAACCTCCAGCCGATCGGATTGGTCTCCCGTATAATCACGACCCCTCCACCACACACACACACTCACACTCACACATGTCATTCAACCCCTTAAAAGTACAGTGACTAAATAAAGAGAAGTCTTAGAAGAGTACAGTGGTGTTGAGAGTCTTAAAATAGTTTCCTGAAGCTGTATCATGGGTCCGCCAGACTAGAACAGTGGTGTGTCTAAAGAGCCATTTGCTGGAAGGAGACGGCCCGATTCCTCAGCCCAATTATGTGCCCCAGAACTGGGTGTCAAACCTGGCCAGCTCCTCCAGCCTTATCTGCGGAGCTGAAGCCACTCATAGAGTACATCCTGGAGCTCTGGAAACCTCCAGCTGTTCTGGCTCTCATTTAAAAGTATAACAGTCAAGGGTGACGCCATTGGCAGCTTGAGCTGAAAATGTATTGAAGTTTCTCACGTAAAATGACATTTGGACTTTTCCACGCCTGATAAGTCACTGGGCTTTGCAAGAGCAAATTAAAAATATATATATAAGTATATAGACTTTTCTTCACAGAAAAAGAAGAATAAAGGTATTTTCCTATTATTACCCATGTTGAAAAATAGCTTGCATAGAGCAACATAAGTTTATTCAACACTTTAAGCTCTCTGGGTATTTATTTTAAACTTCCCAAGACACGAAACACACTTATTCAGATTTTAGTTCAGTATTAAATGTATTGGGAGACGAGCACAAAGGGTCCAAAACTAATTATCTAAATTCGTTGCATTTGAAAGGCGGCCCACTCGGCACCCCTGCTGTAGTGGATGACAATGCCAGGAGCGCTCATGTGATCATTATAAAACATATTTGTGTAGCGAGCAGAGGCAACTCAGTGACTGTGGCTCCCACAGGACCATCTCGGGTGGAAATATCTACAGTGGGAAAAAAAGCTTTTTAAAGTGTAGCATAATGTATTATGCACAGCAAAATGAACATGCTGTGTTCATCTTCGTAGCTGTCTCTTTCACAGTGCTTGTTCTCCTTGAGTCCTATACATTGCAGATGTGAGTGTTTTTGCATGTCTGTGTATCTTTGTATTATCTTTGAACTAATATTTTCATTGTGTAGAAGGCCATGAAGCATGCTATTATAGTATCTGATAATAAAACATGGCATTGTAATTTGCCAGATGATTTGTACTGTATATTTTGTTTTAGGGAGGGAGAGTAATTTGGTCATGGAACTTGAATGGAACAATGCACCATATCAACATGAAATTAAACAGTGTCCTTCAGGGGCCCTTATTAAAATGGCAGGCAGAGTGCAACGTCTAAAGTCTAATTAAAGCTAATTCAACAACGACACAACATCTATTTGCTAATTTCATCAATGCATGACCCTAATAAAAAATGTTGGCGGGTTAGTTCGATGTTCCCACACACCACACTAACTTTTATGTGTGTGAGACACTCATGTGACTTTGACCCTCATTTACAGTAAATCAGACCCCAAAGTCTACAGTACTTGCAATAATCAAATTATTCAAAGATATAATTTTAATCAATAATCAAAGAAATAATTTTGCCAAGCCAGTGTTAAAATGTTCACCTAATCTTTTCTTTTTTTTATCACGGCGGTCACATTAGATGACCCCACCATCACTTTGAACAGATCTCCAAAAGTTATTGATGCAGAAATGATTACAGCTTTGACACTTGTTTTTGTTATCTGCTATCCCCCACCATCCTAATTCAGTAATCCTGACAGACAAAGCCATCTTAACACAGCCTAAAGGCATGGATTATGCACAATGTGTTATATTGTTTTGTTTTTCATGTTGTCTTTGTTTTACAATGCTCATCTGCCTTTTGTTTTCATTTATCAAACACCTTCCAAAACCAAATTTGGCACGCAATCTCAGGGGTTCCACAGCGATTCAATTGGCAGGACATGCACTACCTTGACCAAAGAAACAACTGTTTGGATAACTTGCCTTTTGTCATGGCGCAGCAACAATTATGAGCTGTTCTCTCTTGTTTTCATCTGAAAAGTCTGTCAGTATGTGTATGTGCCATGGCAGATACAACAAAACGAGACCAGTGATAACCATCACTTACAAAGGGTAAATAGATAAAACTTCAGTAAATAGCTATTTTATTGTTAACAAACAAATAGTTAGTTATTTAACAGCTAATATTTAAACTAGAAGTCCTGAATCCTCTTAGAAACATGCACATTACACTGAAAGTAGTCTAGGCCTCAAACGGTTAAGTAACTCTACACTTTACTGGTTAGAAATGTATAGATCTCCTAAAATATCTTTGTCACAATGTCAATTTCATTGTAACATCATCGGATAAAGAGGCATCCTTTCCTAAAGTGAGGCCATAATCAGTTATGCGAGCACTATACGCCACTAATGCATCATCATCCTCTGTCTGTGGTGTAAATATATAATGTGATGCCTCCATATATCACGTGGATGGAGTGTTGGCGGTGTAAATCCTGGAGAGATGCCGGGGCATTACTGCGGCAGGGGTGGCAGGTGGGTGTAAATCTGCCCCGGTGCGCGGGGCGACGGCACTTAACTTTTACTGCCAGCTTTTGAGCGTGTCAGGGGATGCCTGGCAGAGGACGGCTCCTGACAGAGACATCCGTTTTGTTGCCGCGGTGTGGCAACAGTTGCCACCGGTGACGGTCGGCACGCAGATGGTTTACAACCCCCTCATCACCATCATCAGCACCAGCGGAGGGGCTCAGGTGTTGCTCGCTCCAGCTGGTTTAGAGGAGGTGGCATGCGCACACACAAACACACACACACACACACACTCACTCACCCATAACACACAAATACACTCTCACCCACCACCAACACACACACACACACTCACACACACACACACTCACACACACGCACACACACACACGTAAACCATACCATGCATTCCAGGGCAGCATTTGAGGGTCATGGACTGTAATAGAAATGATGGCTTGAAAAGAGGTCACTAATTTGTTTTGTGTTATGTGTCAGGCTCGACAGGTAGCTCAGAAATACACCTGGTGTGTTCATTCATCTGCAGAACCTGTTTGATAAAGCTCATCTAGCCAGTTATAATTGCTGCAAGGGATTGTGGGACGATAATTCTGAAACTGTCAACACCATTGATTGGTTAAGCAGGGAATGACTCACAGTACATAATGAACTGATATTATTCAAGCCTGATACTGATAAAAAAAAAACAAAGAACAGAACCTGCCATAGCCATAGCTGCTTGGGCTAATATATGCCGAAAATGTGTATTTTCTGAAAATAATAATAATAATAATAATATATTAATAATAAGCTTTATTTGTATAGCACCTTTCATTCACAGAATGCAGCAACCAAAAGAACCTCTGTTTTGTCATCATTTAGCTTTAAACATTTGTTGCATATCCACTGATTAATGGAGGCTAAGCATGTGATAAGGGAGCAAAGGCCATCTGGGTTAGTTGGCTCCACAGAAATATATAGTCGGGTATCGTCTGCATAGCTGTGGAAGTTTACATTATGCTGACTTATGATATTTGCTAACAGAAGCATATATAGGAAAAAAAGCAGAGGACCAAGACAGCTTCCTTGGGCCACACATAAAGGCAAGTCATGTTTTACAGGCACATGATCCCCTAGACTAACATAAAAATCTATGCCAGTAATTTAGGTTTGAAACCAGTTTAAAACATAATCAGAGAGACCAACCCACTTGTTCACTCGTGCAGAGACTGGTGCATACTCAGTAGCCCTGTTATGACTAATTAGCGAAACTAATACTATTACATAAACTACTCTTAACTGCTCTCCTCATTGTGGAAGGAGGAAGATGAAAAGAATTTACTGTTGCATGACCAAGACAACTTCTGGTAATGTCACTTTGATTAATGTCAAGTTGTCATAATCAAAGAATCTAAACAATGTCAACTTTTCATGACAAAAACGATATGACACTTAAAGAAGCCCTATGCAGGTCTGGTTATTCCTTCGCTGTTTCTGGGTTTTCGCCGGATTTGGGCTCGCATTTTTCACGACATAGCTCCCTGCAGCTTCGGTAGCAAGTGACTGCTACGCTAAACACCCACTAGCTAGCAAGCTAGCCATCAAGAAACCAAGCCAAAAAATACAGGGCTCACAATAAAACGGTCGAGCAAACACATTGTTCAAGAGACTATCAAACCACCCAAGTTCACCCAAGGGTAGGCTTACAATTTCAACAGCAACAAAGCCAAGTTGGCGTCCGTTTTGCAGCATACCTGTCAACACTCCCGTTTTTTCCCGGGTTTCTCCCGTATTTCAAGGTCATCTCCCAGCACCCTCCCGCTTTGTTATTTCTCCCGGAAAACTCCCGTAATTTGCATGGCCATCAAACTTCATTTTAAAATCATTGATGCATTCAGGTTGCCAGATTGTGTATGAAATACACCCTACACATACACGATCACCTAGTTTCAATTTTTAACCGTTTTGTCATAGGCTAAAACCTGGCAACCCAAAACCCAAATAAGGAAGCGGGTGCCAACTGCGCAGCCTGAGTCTCCTTGTAAGCAAGGGGGCTAGATAAATGGCCTACTCCAGAACTAGCTGAATTGTTGGGAATTTAATTGACACATCACATAAACTGTTATTGAGTGTTGTTGATACACTGAACTTGTTCCCTCGGAACAAACGAGTTTTGGAAGTAGGCTGCAGGCAGGCAGCTGGTGGATACATAACTGGCATGCGTAAGGTAATGGTAAGGTAAAAGCAACGACCGAAATGCAGTGTTGAAACACGTGTATGAAACGTATTAAATATGCAAACACAAAAATTCGGAAAAAAAAATTCGAGGCGCGATTGGTTACTTCCGCTCAAGGTTGGGTAGTAACGGATTACATGTAATCTAGATTACGTAATCAGATTACAAAAATCAAGTAACTATAATCAGCCCAGATTACAATAAAAAAAATGTGTAATCAGATTACAGTTACATTGTTGGGGATTACCTGGTTACATTGTATCATGCAAACAATGCAACTTTTTATGATAGCCTAGCTATCTTTTAATTTGAGAAGACGTTCACTTTTTAGAGTTTTTTAAGATATAGTTAAGAACAAAATGATTCATACCCCTGGCAAATATTGATTTTCTCTTGACCAATACGTTTGTTCTTAATTTGAACTTAAAATTACACTTGCACATGCCAAAAGGTTGCAAGACAATGTGGTAAAAACATGGAATAAAAAAAAGTGTTTTTATCTTTTTTTACATTTTTATGAAAAATTGTGTGTTCAAAATTATTCATACCCATTTTAAACAATCACTGGAAACATCTTTATTTACCACCACAGCTCTCAAAATGGTTCATAATACCCACCAAGCCTCTTCATGTCTCCATAATGATTGTAGACTGCACCTTTTTAGCTGCAATCTGGGTTTTGAGGCAGGAACGATTATTTGCCATCACTTTGGGCTTGTGCTCACTTTTTTGACGGATTGAGGTCCACTCTAAAATGTTGATATTGTTCTCTGTTAACCATTTCTTGCCTTGTTTGGCTGTATGTTTTGGATCATTGTGTGATTTAATGTTCAAATGCTGCCTTTTGGGGCAGCCATGGCCTACTGGTTAGGGCTTCGGCCTTTGGGCTTGCCGGTTCGACTTCACTAATTCACAGATTCAGATAAATGCAGAGACCAAATGTCCCTCACGGGATCAAAAGATATACTTACTTACTAACTTATATACTATTGGGGCAGGTCTCTCGGCACACAGCCTGATCTTTTCCTCCTAATCTTAATGTAGCCTCTTGTTTTAGTGTTACTGTTTACTTTGAGAAAGTCACCAGGCCCCCTGGTTGAAAAACATCCCAAAATAATAATTTTCTCACCCCCACAATTGAAATGGACATGGTGTCATTTGAGTTTAATGCTTCCCTTTTTTATGCCAATCTCAGGCCATGTCCCTGGGTCAAAAAAATCCAGCGAAAGCTAAATTCTTTGTCCAGGTGTGCCCTTATAAAGGTTAAGCTGAGTTGTGCATGTGTGGTTGATTCTGAGTTTGACTGTGTTTAATTCTGAGTTTGAGTGTGTTTGATTCTGAGTTTGAGTGTGTTTGATTCTGAGTTTGAGTGTGTTTGATTCTGAGTTTGAGTGTGGTTGCTAAGTGACCCATTTCAGTGTTCCCGCAGCTTCCTCCCGTGACTCGGAGCACAGCCACCTGACCAGTCTGGACCAGACTCACTCACCCCCGGCCGCCCGCCAACCAGGAGCGCCGCCATTTAGCCCGGCAGCTGGCCTGGCCCGAGCCCATTACACACACTCCCATTATTGTCCCCGACACACTCCCTCTGGCTGTGTGTGTGTGTGTGTGCTTCAGTTTGTGCATGTGTGTGTGTGTTTGAGTGCCGGGAGAGAGCTAGCAGAGTGTGTCCACCGAGCAAGCTTTGTGTCAGGAACAATCCACCTCCCCTCCACCCCCCTACTCCCACACGCACACACACACACACACACACACACACACAGAACCCTCCCTCCCTCAGGGAAGGCCTGCTGGTTGCACTCACTGTGAGTGAAGGTCTCCACTCCAGAGTGAAAACAGAACAGAGAAAAGCGAGGGACAGAGAGGAACAAGTGAGCGAAGGGAGAGAGCGAGGGATGAGGTACAGACAAGCTGAAGAGGAAGAAAGATGACAGAGAACCAATATCATCCAACCGAGATAGTGTGTGTGTGTGTGTGTGTGTGTGTGTGTGAGGAAGAAGTGTCTCACTGCTGTTATTGTTTATGTTTACAGAGATGGCCGTGCGGTGGAATGGATGTCCGTCTGCTGTGGGGGAGAGCGAGGGAGATGGGGATGATAGAGAGAGAGAGGGAGATGGGGAGAGAGAGAGCACGCGCTCAATGGCTGGCCTGAAACCACACCACTGGAGCGGCTTTCACTGTCATCTCCATTAGCCAATCACTCCATCATCAGCATCGCTCGCTTCCCCTTACAAATCGGCTGCTGGCCGTCTGTGTTTGTGTGTGTGTGTGTGTCTGTGTCTGTGCCTGTGTGTGTGCCTGTGTCTGTGCCTGTGTGTGTGTGTGTGTTTGTGGTTGTGTGTGTGTGCAGGGTGGGGGGATCAATACTATTTTCATTCTTTCACCCAGAGATTTATAAGCCTTCACAATTGTACCACATACACACACACAAACACAGTATCTTTTTTATTGTTATTTTTAGCTGCACTCATTCATATGTTAGCTAACCAACTTTCTCTGTATTTCTCTGTGGTTGTGTATTTGCCACTGGTTCACTATGAGTTCAGGAACATTACTACACAGTCACACCACACTCACATGCATGCACGCACGCATGCACATACACACACACATATACACACACACACACACATAATCACACCACACTCACACGCATGCATGCACGCACACACATATATACACACACATACACACATTTCAGTACCGCATTACCACGTAGTCAGAACAGACTAAATGTATGGCATCCATACATTAGTCCCTGTGGCAGCAAGAGTCCCTTGGCTCTTAGTTCCTAATTCAGTGTCATTATTCTTTACTTACAACATGTGTCAGTAGAATCTTGAGTGGTAGGAAATACATTTACTGTATATTTTCAGAAAAAGTAATATCTGGCAGTTTTGATTGAGTCAATAATTCAGCCGAACGTGTCAAGTACATCTGTTTAATGAAGACTTGCTTAGAGGAAATAATGATTATTAAATTCAGAAAATTATTTGTAAACCATTAAATTACTACATTATGAGAACTCAGACATTTCTAAACAGACTCCTGTGCATGCATGCTAAGTAGAGCTTAGATCGGGCCCAAAAAATCAAGCCCGACCCTACCCGAGCCCTTGCACATTGTGCCCGAGCCCGACCCGGCCCGACACATTAACTGTAATTATGAGCCCGAGCCCGATTTAAACCCGACATTTTTTAAATAGGCTACGTGGGCCATTATGACGTTCTCAACTACAATTCCGAGCTGTTTGAGCTACAAAAATCCGTTTAGAATTATATTAATGAATAATGCAACGGAGGATGAAGAATGTAGGCTAAACTATGTTTGTTTATTAAATGGAATGGATTGCAAATGAATCCGAATAAAGAAACGTCACTTACAACGTAAAATTATGTCCCTGCAGCAAAACTCAACGCATTTCTCTGTGAGGGCTTGCCTCGCTCTCAGGTGTATGCTTGGAGAAGTGACAAAAGAGGACATTGAAGGCTGGCTATCATTATTTCTGTCATGGCAAGCCTGCTTCATGTTCATCTTAAAGTCTTTTTGCTGTCATAGGTGAACATCCTGCGCACTTAATGCACGCAACAAAGCATACATGACAAATGCATACCTCCGACTTTTCCGAAGTTATTTCTCCTGTTTTCATTTTTTTTCTTTACATCTTCAAGCTTCACGTTGCACTTAAGCTACACAGCACAGCAGGCCCGGTCTGATGCGTGCGAGTGGAGAAGCTGCGCATGACACGTGTTGCGCAGATGACATTATTTGTAACTCTGAGCCTTGTTGTATACACTTGTTACTTAGGCCTAATTTGATAAATATAGGCTATAATATTTCTGAGTCTGACTATGGCATAGCTTTAGCTCCCCACCCAAGTAGGCTAATGATTAAAAAAAAAAAATGCTTGATCAAGGACCCGGCCCGGCCCGGCCAGAGGATAGTGGCTGGAAATATCGGCCCGACCCGGCCCGCGGGTCGGGTCGGGTCAAATTCGGGCTCGGGCTCGGGCAGAGAATCTAAACTCTAATGCTAAGTGCATCAAGTGATTAAAAAAAGAAACATGAACTTGCTTGCAGCCAGCAAGCTGTCTAGTTGGCAGCCCAGCCAGGGAACTATTGAGTCGTCAGACACAGCTGAGTTTTAATGTCTGTCTGCATCAAGGCGTAAGGAAAACACACTGAAAAATGTTAACACATAATGATTTTATTTCACATGTGAATAACTCACTATTTTGTATGATATCCGCAACGTTATTTTAATGGAGATGCACTTTCCTCCACATTTGTTGGGTCATGGGTCAGAGACTAAGACCATTGGACAATTCATTCTTAAATCCAACCACCTTCTTAATATGTCTTTATTTACAAGCACACCACTTTCTCTTTAATCCACCCATCTCTCTCTCTCTCTTTCTCTCTCTCTCACTTCCTTATCTCTGTCTTTCTCTCTATATCTCTCTGTCCTTCTCTCTCTCTCTCTGTCTCTCTCTCGCTTTCTCTGACTTTCTTTCTTTCTTTCACACACATTCACTTTCTGTTTCAGAGGTGGTTTCTCAAAGGCTGTTGTGGGGGCTGTCGGCCTCTCTCAAGGGTATTCTCTGTGTCCAACGGCCCGCCAGTGAAATTAGAATAAATTGCTCCGGAAATGTCAGTGCTTAGCACTGATTTTGGTGTTGAAATAAATAGAAAGCGAGTAGAGCCTCCAGCGCTCCAGAGGCAAATGGGAGAGGGTCAGGTAGAGCAAATTAATATTTGCTTTGAGTCTACATGTCTTTCTCTATTTTCTGCCAAATATTTCAAGCTTCTCTTCCCTCAGGGGATTAAAAGGCAAATCTAATGAATACGTGAGAAATAATAAATGAATTGTGACACTTTGAACCAAGGTCAAATTGAGCTGAAACTATTCTTCTGTGCTTGAGAGAAGTGAGTAAGAGAGTCCTTGTTTTCATTGTGTGTCATTACTGGAGTTTTGGCCTGATGAGATCTGGCAGCGGCACTATGTTATGGCATGATGCAATGCCCAGGAGTGGAGGAGAGGAAACATCCTCAAAAGGAGACAAGGAGACAAGCGTCCCTCCTTTTCTTTCAAAGTGCTGAAACAAAACAGAGACTCTTTTTCGCTTTCTTTGAGTGTCGGTTGAGTTTGAACGTGAGAGGCGTTTGCAAGTGTTTCATTATTGTTTTGCGTGTGTGTGTTTGTGCTTGTTGATTAGATTGTGTTATCTCTCTGTAGCCCTCACTTCTGCTTGGGAGAATGTTCTGATTAAACTTTTGTTCGGCTCAAACAGAAAGGACACAGGAATCTGAAAAGAAAAACATGCCTTCCTCTCCTCTTGCTAACGCTGAAAAATTAGAACAGAAAGGACACAGAAATCTGAAAAGAAAAACATGTCTTCCTCTCCATTTGCCAACGCTGAAAAATGAATCACTGATTAATGCACCTCCATCACATATTACTATGTAAATTATTTTTAAATTGAAATGTATTTCAGCAGCAAAAACAAGTCTAAATAAAGAGCTCTTTATTTGTTTTCCTGTGTAAGCGTCTATATATTTATTTATATGTGTGAGTGCATGTGTGTTTGATAATAATGAAGTGCTTTAGCAACAAAAAAGCTCAAACGACGGAATGGTTGAGTGATTATATGTCATGTCCACAGATACTTACTGCATGTTCATCCATGAATGCACGTGATTTGCCTCAATGTATGAAGCATTTCCAATCTAAAGAACATAGAGTACAGGCTTTATTGGAGTGGCAAAGAGGTGGCGGTGTTTCAAATTTACTTGACACAACAGCAACCTTAGAAAAAAGCCTTTGCCTCCGCATTTGTGCAATTATCTCTGGATCAATATTCAGATGACATATGCAGTGTGCTTGATGTATGATATTGCTGGAACTTATTAGGTGGCTGCAAACGCTGCTAGTATCTCATATGTGAGACACAATCATCCAGTGGAGCTGCCAAGTCTCTTGCTGAATAAATTATGACTTTCTGTAATGCGGTTAGGTACAGGAGCTGGCGTGGTTGACTAGCGGGCATAATTGAAGCGCAAATATCTCAAATAACATGGGCAGTATATTCACCCATGTGTGTGTGTGTGTGTGTGTGTGTTGTGTGTGTGTGTGTATATGTGTGTGTGTGTGTGTGTGTTTGTGTGTTCATATGTTGGATCCACACCAGATGTCTGAATCATGTCATTAAGCTTAAATCAGATCTGAGTGGATTGAATCATTACTTAATGAGAGGAGGATATTACAGTGTGGAAAGCCCAAACACTCAACATTCTGTGTGTGTGTGTGTGTGTGTGTGTGTGTGTGTGTTTGTGTGTTTGTGTGTGTGTGTGTGTGTGTGTGTGTGTGTATATGTGTGTGTGTTTACATGTGTGCCTGTTCATGTGTATGTGTGTGTTGTGTGTGTGTGTGTGCAGGAGAGAGAGAGAGAGAGAGAAAGATAGAAGAAGGGAGCGAGGGAGCATTCTCACTGCAGAGAGGGGAAGAGAGGGATTGTGGTTTTACTAGCACTAATTAGCTTTGACAGTAGTCAACAAGCCTCAGTCCCTTCCCAGGAGTGGTGGACGACTCTCTGTGTACTGCTTGTATATTTTGCTTCATGGACCCACATTCCTCGCCATCACCTGTGTGAAGGCACTCTGTTCTGCATGGCCTATTCTGGAGGTTCAAGGTGCTATTTTACACTTTATCACCCAGAGAGCAAATTACTATTTTCTGATTGGCTGGGAGGGTAGCTATTAAGTAAGGGATAATGTATAGAACGCCGGTCATTATGGGGAAAATAAGTCCCAACAGGGCGAACCGGACTCCGACGCGCCAGTGGAGGGGTCTTGTTTCGCCCTGAAGGGACTTATTTTATTATATTATTATTATATATTTTATATTTGTGACGTTAGGGGTAGTGCTTCATGTATTTAATGGACACCTTTTTGTCTACATCTGCTGACAAAATTACTGAAGTAAACTCATTGTACACTGTGTGTGTGTGTGTGTGCGTGTGTGTGCATTAATCGTCCTCTATATACTGCTGGAATGACTCATAATTGGGTCGGTTCTGAGGAGCTGAGCAGATGCCGTGGCCGGTGGGCCATCAGACAGAAGCAATCGTCTCTGATCCACTCAAACACAGCCCAGGTGGAGCCAAGAGAGAGATCAGCAATCAGAGACCAGGGAAAGGGGAGGGCGAGAACAGACTTTTCTGTTCCCATTGTAGTGAGGGATCATGCAGGCTTAAGGTGGGGAGGCAGCCCAGCCGCAGGGCTGGGAGTGGTGGTGGTGGTGGTGGTGGAGGTGCTTCTGAATGCTTTGAGCTCTAATTCTCTTAAAGCTGGAAGGCTTTATTGAGCTATGACCTCTGACCTCAAACATGAACCTGCTAATACAGGAAGCAGAAGCAGATTAATCAAGAGAATCATAATGGTGTCAGTGTGTGTATGTGTGTATGTGTGTGTGTGTGTGTGTGTGTGTGTGCCTGTGTTCACATGTGAAGACCTTACTGTAATATTTATCCTTTGCATATTATGTATTCTTAGAATTCCAGGCACAAAATTAAATTAAGTTTAATATTTGTGTAATGCCTGATATTCTGGCAACAAACAGGGAATCAATATGAGTTTGTGCTCGGGTCCAAAGAGGTCAGTGAGGGCCAGTAGTACAACGTTGCCAAATGTGTCTCAAAATCCACTGCAAGCAAAAAATTCCCTTGTTATCGGAATTAGTTCCAATAAAAACTGAAATATTCATACACCAGCTGCATCAACAGACAAATCCGCAATACATTTAACACGGCATTGGTCTCAGACCCAGCTGTCAAACGGAGAGGCTGGAAGCCGCTGCCTTCTGACCTGGGCAGAATCAGCTGGTCAGGACCCACACTTGCTCCCGGGCTGTCTGCTTGTTAACACACACGTTTGGCATAAATCAGCATGCGGGGGCCTTGGTCTGCTCTTTGAACCCTTTTTTTGTGGAGCCTGTTGGCTAGCCTGCAGCTCTGCCTGAGGTTAAATGTTTTTTTTACGATGGCAGCAGCACGGGTGGGTCTTAGAGATGGCTTTTGATTCAGAATGGCAGTACTATGCGCACTACCCAGGACGAGTCTGACTGACATACTGTCATACACACACACACACACACACACACACACACACACACAGACACAAACAAACAAATATTTAACAAATACACCCACAGTAACACAGAAACACACTTCCTCCCTTTTTCTGGGGTCTGTCAGAAGGCATGCTGAAGTGAAAGTCTACATGGTGGTGGATCCCTTTTCTTTTCTCCTCTCCTCCCCACTCCACTTCTCTCCTCTCCTCATCACTCCTCTCCACTCCTCATCCTCTCCCCTCCTCTCCTCTCCCCTCTCCTCCTCTCCTCTCCACTCCTCACCCCGGCCTGCTCTCCTGCTCCTGCATGCCCACCCCTTGCTCACCCCGCTGGTTATCTCTGAGCTGCCTAGTCCCGCCTAATCCCATCCGTTCAGGGCCTCGGAGGAGGACAAAGGAGACTTTAATTGAAAAGAAAAATAATCAGAACCCTTCCTCAAGGCCGGTCAAAAGCGCACTCAATCAGGACAGGCCAGAAAGCAGACCACTCGTGCACGTTGCACCGCTCTCCCTACACCACCACGTTATCAGACTCTGATCGCAGAAATCAGTGTCTGACAGGCATAATGAACTAGGGGAGGCTAAGCACTGGCTGGGAAATACAATGGGATGGATTAAAAACCAAAAAAAAAAGAAAGGAGCAGAGAACACTATTGGGGAGGGATGAAAGGCACAGGCATGTTGTTGATTAGAGGAGATAAGAGAGAGGAGGAGGAAGGGTCACAGAAGAGAGAGAGAAAGAGAGAGAAAGAGAGAGAGAGGAGGAGGGTCACAGAAGAGAGAGAGAAAGAGAGAGAGAGAGGAGGAGGAAGGGTCACAGAAGAGAGAGAGAAAGAGAGAGAGAGGAGGAAGGGTCACAGAAGAGAGAGAGAAAGAGAGAGAGAGGAGGAGGAAGGGACACAGAAGAGAGAGAAAGAAAGAGAGAGAGGAGGAGGAAGGGTCACAGAAGAGAGAGAGAAAGAGAGAGAGAGAGGGGAGGAGGAAGGGTCACAGAAGAGAGAGAGGTTTGTGTTATTGAGAGAGGGGGGGGGGGGGGCGGGGAGAGAGAGTTGTGGTTTGCCCAAAGGAATCCACAGGGAGGTGGGTCTCTGTGAATCTCAAAGTAGTTCATGCATGAGTGTACTCTAACATGCTTCATATGCATATGCCAGAACACTAGGCCTGCCATGGGGACTCCCATTGGACCCCTGGTGTGTGTGTGTGTGTGTGTGTGTGTGTGTGTCTGTGCCACAATACTGGCTCTGTATTGTACTGCAGAGAACATTTACAGGATATAAGGGTAGTTTCATAAACAGAGTAAGCAAGTAAGCACTTGATATTATTACAGGATATAAGGGTAGTTTCACAATCAGGGTAAGCACTTGCTATTATTACAAGATATAAGGGTAATTTCATAATCAGGGTTAGCACTTGATATTATCCGCATACATGTATGTGTACCTCAAAATATGTGACTATGTTGGATAACTACTTTTATTTTCAGATGTCCATTCCAAGACACCCATTGGATACATATCTTAGAATCGTCAGTGATTTTTTTTTCTATCAACAGATGCAGATTAAAGAACAAAATAAGAAGGTTTGTGAAACAAAGTGCTTACCCTGATTGTGACACTGCCCATGACTAAAGGGGAATAGCTGAAAGGGCTCTGGCAGGATGGATAGATAGATCTAGTAGCCCTGTGACAGACTAGGGACAGGGCTAGTTCAAAGCACATCATTCTGTGAATGTGTGTGTGTATGTGTCTGTGTCAGAGAGTGTGTGTGAGACAGTGTAAGAGAGAGAGAGGGAGATGGGTGTTTTATTGAGTTAGAGAGCTAGAGAGTTCTAATAAAGTAGAACATGGCCAGACGGTTATGAGTGTGACCTCTAGACAGAATAACCTCTCGACAATCTGTTCAGAGTGAAACAAATCCTGCTGTACTCCACACCCTTCATCCTCATCTCGCAACTTCTCTCTGGCATCTCTCTCTCTCTTTCTCTTCTCTCTCTCTCTCTCTCTCTCTCTCTCTCTCTCTACCTATTTCTCTCTATCCTCCCCTGATCTTATTCCATCTAGACCTCAGCACCTCTATGGCACTCAATTTCACTGCTGCAATGACTCCAAGACATACAGTACAGACAGTGAGGCAACCCAAATGTAAGACTTCCACAAGCCTCGCCAATTTAAGCACATATGCCTTTCTCGATATGAGACAACACGTTCATACAGCTTATTGAACACACACACACACACACACACACACACATACATGAACGTATGCTCTAGGGAAGCTGAGATTCTTGGTAGTAAAGTAGGATGGGTAATTGGAATGACAGTGGAATGCTTTGGTGACTCAAGAAGAGGTAGTGAGGTAGACAGACAGATGAGAGGGAAAAAAGGAAGAAGAAAAGACAGAGCTAAAGGACGAGGGAAAACGGAGTGATTGATTGATCCGCAGATACTGAGGGAGTTAGTTTTCCGAGCCCATTAGACGTGATTTAGACGCGGCGAGCACCGAGTGTCAGAGAAGAAAGACATCTCTGACTTTGTTTTTTTCTCACCAATGGTGCTCGATGATACACACAGGCAAGTAAGCGAGCGAGGCAACACATGAAATAGAGAGGAATCCAAGGATCTTTTTTTGGTGGTGGTGGTGGTGGTGTTTAGACCATCCTGGCTAATTTCTAAAGACAGCTCTGGCGGGTTTAGCCGTCTGTTCTCAGAGCAGGCCGTTTCCTGTGCAAGTACCTGGGGGGGGGGAGTGGAGTAAAGAAAGAGATCAAAGGAGAAAACACAATTACATCAGTGCTGACAGAGAGCACTTGTGATCAGCGCCTTCCTGACGTTGAAAGAAGAGCTATAAGACTTGAATGGCCCCTATGTTCTTGGGTGCACAAAGTATTCTCTCGCTAGATTTCTCTCTCCGGACTAATCTGTTTCTAGAACAGACTACAAGGGCATAGTCTATGATTCATTCCCCCTAAAATGTATTTTCTTGTGTCACTACAGTAAACGGCACAGTAGGCACTCCTCTAAAGTTAAATGGGAACTGACATATTTGGTCTACCTTTACTCCAAACACATTAGATATTGAAATGTATTACATAATATCTATAAAGGAGCTGTAAAGAAAACAAGAGAAGAGAAACATGCAAGAAAGCAGTAAATGTAATTGTGTTGTTACTTCTCTTAGCACCAACCCAAATATTTGAAATACATTTATTTATCATTATCTAAACTAGATGTACCGCAGAGCGGTACAACATATGACCGCCGCCCAGTCCAGCACATTTTTTCCACAAAAATAAATCACGCTGAAAGGCCTATATGATTCTAACTGTCTCACTAAATTGCATTATCCACACTCAATTCTCACTGATATCTGCTAGACAACAAGTACCAAAACATGATTAGTTCATAGATTTCACATGTAAAATTAATTTTATACAACCCCACCTCCATCTTGCCTGTTCATAATTCTGAGAAATTCTTGAATTGTGTGCATGTACATGTTTATGTTATGCGTGTGTGTGTGTGTGTGTGTGTGCTTGTGTGTGTGCCTGCGTATGTGCCTGTGCATGCAAGCGTACATATGTCTACTGTGTGAGTATGTGTCATACGTATGATTACTGTGAATGTATGTGTGTGTGTGTGTGTGTGTATCTGTTTGTGCACATGTGTGCACATGAAATGGGTTAACATGACCCCTTGAGATCAACATACAAAAAAAAGGTCCTCCTAAACCCTACGGTTTTCGAGATATTCACAGAAAACTGTGTCTGCCCTACCCTCCTTTCGGGGGGTCCAGTCCAGCGGGGGGGCTACAGATCAAAACGAAAAACGATGGTTCCATGCTATCCATGTGGGGTTACATGCCCACCAAGTTTCGTGTACCCCGGTCTTTCAGTGTCCCGGGAATCATTGACAGAAATTTGGGCATGCGAAAAAGAAAAAAAAAAAAAAATCTGACTAAACCTATATGACCGCCGCTTCGCTGCGCGGCGGTCATAATAAAACTAGATCCCACATCCTCTCTCACATTGATTTTAGCATCTTTATCATTCTTGACGAAAACCATTTGTCTGAATTTGTCCCTATAGGCTGACTGAGACAGTGATCATGATTGTTGATTTGGGTGGGGGTATCTTAACTTGTGGGTGTGTGTGTGTGTGTGTGTGTGTGTGTGTGTGTGTGTGTGTGTGTGTGTGTGTGTGTGTGTGTCTATTTCAGATCAACATTTTGTTTCACCTCAAGAATAACAAAATGACTTTGGAGACTTGATGCAGAATAACCAATAACAGACAGCATGTTTAAAAAGTGACAGCCAACATGATTGTGTGTGGAGCAAGAGAAAGGGTATTGCTGTTGTACTGACCCCCCCTCCTCTCTCTCTCTCTCTCTCTCTCTCTCACTATGTTCTTTTCTTTATCTTTTTTCCACTACTAATGTTTGTCATGAAATGGGAAATGCCATTAATAGAAAATGGAATCCAATTTACATTTGAGCGACTGAGACAGGAAATAGGGGTCAAATTGAGGTCAAGTCTCCTAAAGTGAGAGCATCCACAACATGCCATCTGTCACTGCATCTCTCTCACACAGAGATAGACACAGACACATACATGCACGAATGCACATACACACACACACACTCACACTCACACAAACTGATGCAAATAACTGAAAGTACTCCTATTTGTGTGCCTAAATAACCTTGCTAGAAGCACTGATTCCACGAAAACCAATGTCAACAACAATGTTAACACACCTGCCTGTGTATGACTGAAGTTGATCCTATTCTACATTGAGAAACAGACATAGATCTGTAGCCCTCAGATGTCCTTGACTGTTGTTCTTTGTGATTTGCAGTAAGCCATGCCCACCTGAATATGGCACCCTTCCCACTTGGTTTGTACTGTCATCTAACGTTTGTGGTATGTTCAGTTTTGTGTTGTAAATACTATGAGACTATGAACTCAAATGTAATGGCATTCATGACTCAGCAACTTTCTCAGAAGAACCAGTTTTTGTGTCTTAGCAATTGCAAAAAAATAATTGTATGTTAGTCATAAAGTAAAGTAGTGAATAGTAAAGTTACAATTTCATTAACGGAGTGTCCCCTGGTACGAATAGCCTTGGCCACACAGCTGAGCTATTCACACCCTGTGACATAACAACAAAAAGACGTTGCTCACGTGCACAAAAAACATGGTGGACATTCGTTTTTTCGTCAGCAGAAAGTGAAGAATTCTGAAAGGTTTCGGCACTAATATCTGTTCAGATTAAGTTTTAGATTGAAAAATTGTGTTTTATTTTCATAATCTTGGTTAAGTGAACACATACAGCCGTCAGTTTGTTAGTTAACAGAAGTTTTGTGAATATGACGTTCAGGCCTATAAACTATAAGTTTACCTGCAAACACCATTTGCTTGTGGAAGAAGATAGTGCAGTGGTCACAGACAAGGGTTAGCATGTGGGAGACCGGGGTTTGATTCCCGTGTGTTGGGTTTTGGCAGAGTGAGTGTGCATGTGTACCAATGTCTCTGGAGAGAAGACGCGCAATTTGAACAAGAAATCGGTTCTCAAACGGAAGTTTTGATTGCAACAATTAGCTAGTTCATGCACCAGGGTGTAAATAGCATACAGTACTACAGTGGGCGTTGCTTTCAAATGGCCACTTCAGTCGCGCATTACGTGGCATGAAGCTGCGTGAAGCTTTAGTACCACTTTCAGCCACTGTGCGTCGCTCTGCCACTGTACATCGCTCTGTCAGTAGGCTGCCTGCCGCCCCATCTAAAAAAGCAGGAGGCTACCATTAAACATGTTGCCGAGAGGAATCCCAGCTTACGAATTCAATAACAAAATAAATCATGCATAATTAAACATTACCTCGATTTTGGCTACTTGGGTATGGCTTAAGGCTTGACTACGGTGGTAACGAAATAACTGTTCAGAATTAATCTGTAGCCTTGGGTAGGCTTCTGCAGAAAACAATGTTGTTGGCGATTTAATACTATCTAGCGACGTTTTTAACAGGCTACGCTATAGAGGCTTAGACAACTATGACCCACGTTTTTTTTGTGTACAATAAACAAATACATCTGCTTTATGCCGCAGAATTACATTCATATTTGGCTGACTTCTGCAGACGCGCAAAAAAACCACTGCCACTTCCCTCCCCATATTCCACTCATCACACATCAGACATCAGGGGTGCGTTTCCCAAAAGCTAACTACGTTAGCAACTAACATGGTTGAAACTATGTAAGTACGACAAAACTGTTTCCCAAACGATAGTTTGAACTATGGTGGTGGAACTTACATAGTCCAATGCATCGTTAAACTACGTTAGTGTTTCCCAAAACCATAGTAGCAACGAACGTTCGCAACCACTATCGTAAAGTTGTGTAGTTACAACTACACCTCTCGATCTGTGGTAGAATGCTAGTAGAAGCATAGTTCCAGTGATCTTCATGTCAAAGACGTCACTGATGCCAGTTATTTGTTTGCAAATTAATAATTATAAATATATTTAGGTTTCTAATTGATATTTACACTTCTAACTACCATACATCCATTTTTTAAAATGCCCAAGGCAGAAAATACATGAATTAAAAGTCAATTTGCAGCCATGTGCACGTAAGTCAAAGTCACACACCTGCAGATAATAATAAGGTGCGCACTTTTTGACGAGTCAGTTGAGAATATGTAGCCTTTGATTTTCATGGAGGGGGAGGGGTTCCTTGTTAGTTTCTTTACTGTCTATGGTTAGTTTTTACGTAAACCAGGCCAAGAAGTCTGATTCTGATTCTGATTTTGATTATATGATCTGCACAAAAGATAAACTTAGGTAAACAACAATGTGAATATTGTTCTCAAAATCTTAACCCAGATTCAAACTCTTGGACATGGGACTGATAACTGCTGCGCAACGGCGGCTGTCATCAGCCGGCCTTAACGCAATACGCCATAGAATGATGTGCAGGTGTGCCCGTTCACGTGCTACTAAACGTCATTAACCACCTTAGTCCAGACTACTGAAGTTTGGAAACTATCATGGTCCAAACTTACAAAGTACTATGTAAGTATGACAGTTTTGGGAAACAGTCGTAACTTAAATGTTGGTTAGTTGAACGATGCATCGTGTTAGTAAAAAGCTAACCTCCGTAGTTGTACGGGAAACGCACCCTAGATCAGCTTGTAGGCCATCAGCAATCTGTTTATTTTATTTTATAAAGCCTATACAGTAGATCACTTGCCACATTCTCACTTTCAATAGACAGATGCAAGCCATTGGTCAAGTATTGAGTATAAAGCAATTAAGATAGTAGCCTATACAAAAAGTACTTCATACTATCATACAAATTTGTTAAAACAAATAGCATTTTGCAACTTGACACTGGATTAAATATCGTAGGCACAGGAGAAAACTTGTACATCCATTGGCCCGTGGCGAGATCACATGCCAGTTGCCTCTCCCTTCAGTGCTATGACTCTGTTGATGATTTTGTCCAGATGGTCTATGTATTTATTGCAATGTTTGGCTGTGAGTTTGTTTCAGAAAAAAAAAACTCTATTGCAGATATCAATCCGTCTTTGTTCATAGGTTTGGCCTCACAGCAGAGGCTTAGACAACTATGACCCACGTTTTGGTTTCGTATATTATTTTTATATTAATAAATGCACAGGGGTGCAAATAGCATACACTGATATTTGTACGAGACGGGGTATTAATAGAACACATTGCTGTGTGCACCGGGGTACGAATAGCATACATTGATATTTGTACCAGACGGGGTACTAATAGGACACATTGCTGTGTGCACCGCTAATTGTACCAGGGGTGCAAATAGCCTTACCCTTTAATTAAATACTACTGCAGATGCTCTGTCTTAACCCGACACAGCCAGAACAGCGTGACTGTGTATGAGCATGAGATGTGTTTGTTGCTGCACAGGCTCTCATTATTGTGGCTGTCGCAGCTTTTACTGTGAGAAAACATGGCCGCCACTGCTCCCATGCTCCCTGGCGATGGAGAACAATTAACACCGCCCACAAAGGGCATTAGCAATCTGTTTATTTTATTTTATGAAGCCTATACAGTAGATCACTTGCCACATTCTCACTTTCAATAGACAGATGCAAGCCATTGGTCAAGTATTGAGTATAAAGCAATTAAGATAGTAGCCTATACAAAAAGTACTTCATACTATCATACAAATTCGTTAAAACGAATAGCATTTTGCAACTTGACACTGGATTAAATATCGTAGGCACAGGAGAAAACTTGTACATCCATTGGCCCGTGGGGAGATCACATGCCAGTTGCCTCTCCCTTCAGTGCTATGACTCTGTTGATGATTTTGTCCAGATGGTCTATGTATTTATTGCAATGTTCGGCTGTGAGTTTGTTTCGAAAAAAAAAAAACTCTATTGCAGATATCAATGCGTCTTTGTTCATAGGTTTGGCCTCACAGCAGAGGCTTAGACAACTATGACCCACGTTTTGGTTTCGTATATTATTTTTGCCCTACTTATTGACTGCAATGTAGTCAATTGACTGCTTGACAGGTTATTTTTATTTTTCTGTACAATAAACAAATACATCTGCTTTATGCCGCAGAATTACACACTTGGCCAGCCTATAGAACGGGCACATTTTGGAGAGAATAGAGAATGTACGCACGTAAGAATCTGTAGGCCATTTGTGGCTGGTTACCAGCAAACAATGTTTAATGCATTAACTCAAGACGTCAAATGTTTTCTAAACAATACAAACAGAAAGGATGCAGCAGGCAGCAAATGTAGAAGAGTAATTTCCAGTGGAAGAACAAAATGCTGAATGAAGCCCAAAGATATGAAGGCATGTCTGGCAAGTTGTTATTTTTTGAAGACGTAAATGGTTGGGCTATATGCCTAGTTTGCAAGAAGGAGACATAACGCGTGAGCATGCCACAATATCCACAGCTGTGGTAGCGGGGGGTAGGAGGATTACTGTTAGCGCAGGATTTATATAAAATTCTTCAACAGAAGGCCTGCCTCGAATGCAGGCTTGCCCAAAAAGGCCTATGGTTTGCGCAGCCTACAGTAAGTAGGTCTTAGTGAGTTAGGAGTCCTCTCGACTTCTTTTAAGCTGTCTCAGAGGTGGAAAATTGCGTTCGTTGGGGGCAGGGCCAGATTAACAATTCATAGACCCTTGGGAACAAAATGTCTGATGGCCCCCCCTGCCCCCCAGCCAACGTGAATCGGGCAGTCAGTTAATAGGCCTATATCGTGAAGATGTTTCTTGCCATTTAAGGCACGAGCGCATCTGTGAGGCCAAGCCTCACCAAGTAGCCCGTTTGTTTACAACTAACATTACATTTAATTAAACTGCTTATAGGCTATGCCGAAATAGTTTCAACATTTTGAATATCAGTGATGGGTGAATTAGGAAATGTTCTCAAAGTAGCCTTATGGCTGAAAGCTGCTTGGGATCCCCCCTGTCAAGCAATAAACGCGCGGCCTGCTCACTCATTGTTTCAAAAGGAGTAATTTCGGCTTTGTCGGAACTGGCTACGTAAAAATAAACTTCCAAAACTAACGGAAAATATTTATCTTCTTTCAGTTAATTCAAAAGTTTCCAAAAAGTTAAAAACAGATGACATGATGCACATCACTGACATAATGCGCAAATAATATAGCCTAGATATTCCAATATATTCGAATACATGTGTTTATTATGACCGCCGCGCAGCGAAGCGGCGGTCATATAGGTTTAGTCAGATTTTTTTTCTTTATTTTTTTCTTTTTCGCATGCCCAAATTTCCGTCAATGATTCCCGGGACACTGAAAGACCGGGGTAGACGAAACTTGGTGGGCAAGTAACCCCACATGGATAGCATGGAACCATCGTTTTTTGTTTTGATCTGTAGCCCCCCCGCTGGACTGCACCCCCCGAAAGGAGGGTAGGGCAGACACAGTTTTCTGTGAATATCTCGAGAACCGTAAGGTTTAGGAGGACCATTTTTTTTGTATGTTGATCTCAAGGGGCCATGTCAACCCATTCCATAACCACTCATTTCATGTATAGCGCCACCTAGTTAAACACAAAAAAGTAAAAATGAGGTGTTGTAATCGCAGGTATCTGTGACCTGACATAGTCAAAACTGCACGAAATTGGAAGTGTAGGATCATTATGACACCCTCTGAATGCACGCCAAGTTTTGTGGAATTTCGTTCATGGGGGGCCACACAATAAATTAATTTATGTTACTATACACCAACTGGCCTGTAGGTGGACGGAGACAGTTTTCTGTGAATATCTCGAGAACCGTAGGGCCTAGGAGGTCCACCGTTTTTTTGTATGTTGGTCTTAAGGGGGCATGTCAACCCATCCCATTACCACTTATTTCATGTATAGCGCCATCTAGTTAAAAATTAAAAAGCAAAAAATTAGGTGTTTTCATCACAATATCTCTGGCTGACATGGTCAAAACTGCACGAAATTGAAAGTGTAGGATCATTATGACACCCTCCGAATGCATGCCAAGTTTTGTGAACTTTCGTTCATGGGGGGCCTTACAATAAAATAATTTATGTGTACATTTAGTGGCCGTACACCAACAAGGATTCCCGGGACACTGAAAGACCGGGGTACACGAAACTTGGTGGGCATGTAACCCCACATATATAGCATGGAACCGTCGTTTTTCGTTTTGATCTGTAGCCCCCCCGCTGTACTGGACCCCCGAAAGGAGGGTAGGGCAGACACAGTTTTCTGTGAATATCTTGAGAACCGTAGGGCCTAGGATGACCAATTTTTTCCGTATGTTTGCCTCCAGGGGTCATGTTAACCCATTCCATGTGCACACATGTGCATAAACAGATACACACGCACACACATACATTCACAGTAATCATACGTATGACACATACTCACACAGTAGACATATGTACGCATGCATGCACATGCACAAACACACATACGCAGGCAAACACACATACGCAGGCAAACACACACACACACACACACACACACACACACACACACACACATAAACATAAACGTGTACACGCACACATGCACACAATTCAAGAATTTCTCAGAATTATGAACAGGCAAGATGATTTATTTTTGTGGAAAAAATGTGCTGGACTGGGCGGCGGTCATATTTTGTACCGCTCTGCGGTACATCTAGTTTTAGAGGGGATAAAAACGTAATTTTTGAGCCATTTTGACAGCCCTAGTCCACTGTAGGGTACACCAATCGCCTATTAACACCTTCCATCTAACCCCGGTGAGTGGGGGTCGCTATAATGCGTGTGAAATAGCACCATCGAGTAGCCTATGTGAAATAGCCTGGTTGAAACAATAGCAAAATATGCATATGTTGCATACTTTTTGTTTGTACCTACACTACGCCTAAATTACGCATGATCCGTCGTTTGACTCCTGAACAGTTTACGTAACTCAGAAGGTTAATTGTGTTAACCCAAACTAAAAGGAAAAAAACTTTCCTTTGTTTTTATAAACAAAAATTATATTTCGTGTTGACATCACGCCATTAAAAAAACGAGATATAGCCTATCCATCCAGAAGCGCGCATTACCCGACAGTAAGTGGAGACAGTGGTTCTCAAACTTTGCCATATCCTACACTGGTGTAAAAGGCGTGTATGGTATCATATTTTTTGTGAAGGTTTGCCAGGGATATTCTTATGCCTATGAATGGTGTGTCTTCTCACAAAAGCATAGTCACTGGGCTCAGCTAGATGTAGCTTTCTCCTTCACCAACCTGTGAGCCTATGAGGCAGTCACGTCGTCAGTCGCACTCTCAGGTCCTTCTCATCTGCTGATACAGCAATTTGAGTATTCCATTATAGCATTGCTCCTCATTGCCTTAGTCTTTCTTCAGTGAATTAGCAAGATACCATCAGAAGCCAACAATCATAAAACACCTGTGCACGCGCTCTCTCTCCCCTGCGCATGAAGCTGTCTGCGTGTTGTAGGCTAGATTTGCGTGAGTTCTTTCTATCTGCTTTACTTTTGTGAGTTGCGACTACCTAGGCTATGTTATAGACGTTCTATGAGGTACCAGTGTTTAGCTGTGTCACAAAACAATAAGCTTTGTCAGACTACTTTTAAAATGATATAACATTCGGGGCTGAAGACCCGACAAGGCCTTGCGTTAATTCTTTAGGTTGGAAGTGTCAGGAATTTTCATACGAGAGATGCTCTCATTGGTGGTTAGTACCATATTTTCCGGACTATAAGTCGCACCGGAGTATAAGTCGCACCAGTCAAAAAATAAAGCCTATAAATATATATATGTTGCACCTGAGTCGCAGGACCAGCCAAACTATGAAAAAAAGTGTGACTTATAGTCCGGAAAATACGGTATATGGAGTAGGGGATTGACAGCAACATAGCCAATCACATTCAATCACATCAATGTTTGATTTTAAATTAATGTAAATTTATCCGGGACTGTAAGCTGGCACACGTAGGTGCTAGATATTTTCCGTGGGTGCTCGAGTTACGGAGCACCCACGGTATCGGCGCCTATGACAAGCGTGTATCTCGCGGTTGCATCCATTACAAACATGCAATGTGAACGTCTGGGATTGAGGAGAGCACTAAATGCTCTACTGAATAAGCACGAATGAAAAACACTCTTCAATAATCAAAAAAATAAACGCTAATGAAGTAAACTTGTGACACAGCAAAAATCGTTTATCGCCTGTAACTTTGTGATAACAGGACGTAACAGGAAGGCATTTGGCTGAGCAACGGAGGTTAATATGCTCTATATTTTGTCCAATATGATGTCTGTCTATCATCAGGCATATTTCTGGCTATTAAATTATTTCTAAACCAGTCTGCTAAAGTCTGTAGTGAAGTCTGTGTAGGGTTTTCCAGGCTCCATTTTTTTTTACGAGACACCCTGCTCACAAGAGACATCTGCCGGTTGTTTGGGTTGTTGCAGCGTCGTTGCAGCGTCACTGGAAAAATAAAAATTAAAGTCGCGTGATCCCGCGCGCGGACCGCGAGGGAAGCTGGCCAAATCAAAGCAATGCCCACTGTATAAACACCAGGGTACGAATAGCATCCACTTCTAACTGTACATTGATGCAAACAGCATACCTTATTCAGAGTGTCTATTGCACAGCTGAGCTATTCACACCCTGTTACGTAACAACAAAAAAACATGTTGCTTGTTTTTTTTTTATTATTATTACATTGTGTGATCAATATGCCAGAATAAATGCACAGGGGTGCAAATAGCATACACTGATATTTGTACCAGACGGGGTATTAATAGAACACGTTGCTGTGTGCACCGGGGTACGAATAGCATACATTGATATTTGTACCAGACGGGGTACTAATAGAACACATTGCTGTGTGCACCGGGGTACGAATAGCATACATTGATATTTGTACCAGACGGGGTACTAATAGGACACATTGCTGTGTGCACCGCTAATTGTACCAGGGGTGCAAATAGCCTTACCCTTTAATTAAATACTACTACAGATGCTCTGTCTTAACCCGACGCAGCCAGAACAGCGTGACTGTGTATGAGCATGAGATGTGTTTGTTGCTGCACAGGCTCTCATTATTGTGGCTGTTGCAGCTTTTACTGTGAGAAAACATGGCCGCCACTGCTCCCATGCTCCCTGGCGATGGAGAACAATTAACACCGCCCACAAAGGGCTAAATATCCCTCACACCGCTCTCATTCGCACTTCCCATTACATCAGGCAATTAAAACTGTCGCCCCAATCAACACCATGCAGCCAGGATGGCAGCATGTGAAAAAGAAAATTGTGGAGGTGCTTTTTTGCTTTTTTGTTGTGGGGAGGAACTGATGTGGTCTCTCTCTCTCTCTCTCTCTCTCTCTCTCTCTCTGTGTTTGTACTGTATGTGTGTGTGCCTTGCTTTTGTGGACTATAACAAAGTCAACTCTATGATATACAACAAACCTAGTTCCAGTAATAATACGCTTACTCAGACATGCTCTTTAAGGTCCTGTCTGCCAGGCCGTGGGAGTGCTGGGATCGGGAGGGAGAAGTGTGAGTGAGTCATCAAGAACCTGGCCGACTTCATTCGCAGCCAGCAGATCTGGGAATGGATTGGGCATTATGGGCAGGTCTGTCTGTTCATTGTTTTGTGCCAAGTCATAAGAGAGTGCAAACTCATTTCATTTAGGGCCTCTCTCATCTCCGCCCTCCCAGAAGAATCACTTCCTGGTTTGTTTTTTATTTCATCAACAGGTGATAATTTATCGACAGTGGTGACAGTCCAGTAACACCCCCCGCCTTCCTATCTCACTTTGTGATGACTGAATGCCCTTTGATGAGACCACAAATGAATAACTTCATGATGGAGGGTATGAAAGAGCAAAAGAGAGAGAGAGAGAGAGAGTATTCATATTTATAAAAAAACACTCACTGTCTGGATGCTATGACTGCTTTTAAGAGCTCCTGAGTAGTTGCCTAACATCTTGGCAGCCTGACAGAGCGAAGGTGAACTGGGTGAAAGCGAAATAGAGGTGTGTGTGTGTCTGTGTGTGTGTGTGTGTGGGTGTGTGTAGGTGGGGTGGGGTATTAAGAGCGATCTGACTTTAACTCCATTACTGCACCAGGGGAGAAGGCAAACTGCACCAGGGGGGAGCCAAGCCTCACGCTAAGAGGACAAATAATCTCTTAATGCTGGGTGTCAAGGTGAAATAAATGCCTGGTAATCATCGTGGTCACATTCACCGCTTAAAGGGCCTGTGTTGGCTGTGCAGCGAGGGGAGGAGAATGAAAGAGTGTGAGAGAGAGGGGGGGGGGGTAAAATCCCTGTTCATGAGACAGAACTTCACCTCAGTCCAGCATCACCAGAACTGTCTGACTCAGGTGTCTGCACACGTCACCTCCCTTTAGTCATTAATCAGTTCTGTGAAGAGCCATGCAAAGGCTCAGCCCAGCAAATCCCCCTTAAACAGACAGCCCCTGCGACGGCCCGTGTGAAATGTGACAGTCTTTAGCACATTTGCATTGGGATTGAAGCCTATAGAGCATGGGTAACCGCGTCAGTGTTGAAGGATAATGGGAGCTGCTCCCTAAGAAGATTTCAGCCTGGAGAGCGATACCAGTGCTGCCCAGGAGTCTAAAGACGTGAAGGGGAAGATTAAAATGAAACGGAAAATCCCCAAAGTCTAACACTCAGATCTGCCTAACGCATGATACTAGGCTTAATGTAATTTAAGTCTGGTTGTACACACACTGTTTGAGTCTATGTGAATTTGGTAGGTGAAACACTAAAAAGGTACATCTTGACCCAACATAATTGATGTACAGGTGAGGGAAAGTTAGAATGGTAGTCATGTCGAATGTTTTTGCCAGCACTTCATAAAACTCTTATAGTTTGAGAACTTTAAATTAATTGTAGGATATTGCTTGTTCACAACTTGAGCTGTGTATGCAAAGACACAGAGTTCACACATTTTAAATAAAATATACTTTTGGGACTCCCTGCTAATACTTTTGGGAATGCTAAAGTATTTTTATTAGTATTATTTCATTTGAGCTACATTTTACATGGTATGATGGCAATATAAACACAGCTAACAATGGTATTAAATTGCAGTAGCCAATGATTAAATGTAATGGAATATTCAACTAAGGTAGACTGTTGTTGTTCACAGCACTAAGCTATTTATGGTTACTGATATACTCCGAGTCTCTGGCCCTCTCTTAGAGCCAGGCATAGTGAGCTGGCCCTCGGAAGAAAAAGTTTGGGGACCACTGAGCTATAAGTTTACCTGCAAACACCCATCTAGTTGTGGAAGTAGATAGTGCAGTGGTTAGTATGTGGGAGACTGGGGTTCAATACCCGCATGATGTGTTTTGGCAGAGTGAGTGCGTACGTGTACCAACATCTCTGGAGAGAAGGCGCGCAATTTAAACAAGAAATCTGTTCTCAAACGAAAATTTTGATTGCAACAATTAGCTAGTTCACCAGGGTGTAAATAGTATACATTACTAGATACACCAGGGTACAATAGCATCCACTTCTAACTATACATTATACTTATTCAGAGTGTCTATTCACACCCTGTAACATAACAACAAAAACATGTTGCTCGTTTTTTTATTTATTTTTATTTTTTACATTGTGTGATCAATATAATGCACAGGGGTGCAAAGAGCATACATACATGATATTTGTACCAGACGGGGGTATTAATAGAACACTTTGCTGTGTGCACCGGGGTACGAATAACATACATTGATATTTGTACCAGACGGGGGTACGAATGGAATTCACTTCTAATTGCACCAGGGTACGAATAGCATACACTGCTAATTGTACCAGGGGTGCAAATAGCCTTACCCTTATATGAATGCTTGTACATTTATACAGCTCTATATGTTTTGTTGTTTGTCACTTCTGAAAATGAATCTCCATAATGCATAATTGGTGTGTATCTTCCACAGTGTTGAGATGTCATAGAACATAACAACACTTTGATCTGCCTTAATTCTGCATCCACAGAATTAATCTATTCATCTATCAGGTAATTCATTTGTTGGTTTGTTCTTCTGCCCCCCCCACCCCATCCCCAACACACACACAAAAAACACACACACTTACATCATCACTGTCATCACCTCACATACATACAGCACACTGCTTGCTACAGTAAGCCTCCTCTACATACTTGCTGCACACTGCCCCCCCCTCCCTACATACACACACATTGTCTTCAGGATCTTCTCCAACACACATCCTCTACATACTTACAGCACACTGCCCCCACCTACCCACACACACACTGCACACACACACACACAGTTACTGCTCCACTCCCCTCCCGCCCACACATCTTCACTGTCATCACTCACATACATCATATATACAGTACTCTGCTTGCAATAGTAAGTCCCTTCACCATACTTGCAGTACACTGCCCCCCCCCTCTCCCCTACATACACAGCACATTATTTCATCAGGAAGCTTCTCCAACACACATCCCCAACATACTTACAGCACACTGATCCCCCCCCCAATACACAGCACATTGTCTCATGAGGAAGCTTCTCCAACACACATATTGCACACTGCCCTCTCCCCACATACACAGCACACTATCCCATCTCCCCTGTCATCCCCCCAACACACACACCAAGACCCCTGGCAGTTGGGTTAGCCCCTTGAGCCGTGGATCTGCCCAAGGTTTCTTCCTTGGTAAGGGAGTTTTTCCTTGCCCCTGTTGCTCTTGGGTGCTCCTTGTTGGTGCCCCCCCCAATCCCAATCCTCCCCCACCTTTCTTATGCAGCCCTTGCCACTCCTTGCTCCCCCCCCCCCCCCCATTAATGCACAAATAGGCTGACATCAGACATAATTTCACTGCATTTCTTACTTCCAGTAACTATATGCATGTGACAATAAACTTCCTTGTATCCTTGTATCCTTGTTCAACTGTTGTTGGCTGCATTTCCCACTAGGACCATTCAATTTGATGACATCACAATCACTAAGCATATCTGCATTAGAATTTGGAATGCTTTAGAATGTTGGTATGGTAGAATGTTAGTCAAAGTAGAATGTTGGCAAAACTTCACTAGTTCATAACTGAGCAGGCTGAAGGCAAGTCACTTGTGATTAACCTCTAATAAAACTATTCAAAACTTTGCAATGGATTTATATTCAAGGACAAACCATCAGAGAGGATCTTGGACTGGGAGTGAATATCAGTCTGTTTCTCAGAGAATCTTGCACATTTTCAACTCTTCTGAGGAAATCGGAGACACTGTGCCAGTTTGGACATCAGCATCTAAGCACCGATACCAATATGTGCGGGCTACACGGTTTTCTGAAAGTAAGGACATCCCCTTTCACTTGTACTGCTCTTAATCTTTAATCTTAATAGTTCTATTATGATTAATATGCTCCCATATGTCTAGGTAAGTATTGGAGGGAGTATAGACACTGGTGTACTGTGGCCCAGGAGGAGCACAATGTTATGAACAGCCTGTCCACTTACACGGCTACAGAGGATAATCTCCCCCTTCAGCCCACTGCTGTGGCTCCAGTGAGGCAGGAGGAGCGCCTGACATTTGTGGGGAACTTCACTCACCCTCCAGGCATCACCCAAGATGAGATGATTGCCCTGCTGAATTCAGTTAAGGCCCAGGCCCCCATCTCAGAGAATGCAGGCAGCCATGGCGTTACATCCACCCAGAAGACACTGCTCAATCCCACTATGCCTCGCAGCAGCTT
>NW_027468650.1:10539385-10541885 GCF_046254945.1 Alosa pseudoharengus | reverse complement strand
CATAAACGTAAACAACCACGACTTCCTGCACAATCACTGACAGCACCTTTAAGTAGCAATGGTGCAACAGAAAAAGAAGCGTTGTGGCACTGGTTTAAAACTAGTTCGTTCCAACATAAGGTTTAAGACGCACCCTACACCTATATTTACCATCAGCGCTAGTTTAAAACTAGTTAGTTCCAACATGAGGTTGAAGAAGCACCTTACACCTATATTTACCATCAGCGCTGGTTTAGAACTAGTTAGTTTCAACATAAGGTTTAAGAGTTTAAGGGTTTAAGGTGCAAAGGTTTAAGGTTCAACCGGCTGCTAAACTCCAGTGGATTTCTACTGCCGGCCACACGTAAAATAGCAGAGATCCTATTTATCCTAGAGAACAGAGTTAACTACATATTTAGACATTTTAATATGTAGTAGATTTTTACAATAGTTCAGGTGAGATATCTTTGTTGACACATGAATGAACAGTCTCATATACACCTTTGAGAAGTAAAAAAATCCTATGGGTTTCTGTGTGTCTGTGTCTATGCTTGGATACAGTATGTGTGTGTGTGTGTGTGTGTGTTTTGTGAATGGTCTTTGCTCTAAGCAATTTTTGTCAAGAATTCTCCAGGCGTGATAACACACTCAGCCTTACTCTCCACAATCCCCATGGACTTAGAGATGAGAAGGAGACCAGAGAACATATACAATAACCCAGAGCCATCCCTGAAACAAACAAACATAAACACACACACACACACACACACACACACACACACACACACACACACACACACACGTACATACATACAGAAGCAAGCTTGCATCCACATAAATATTCATACACATACACTCAGAAGTACACAAACAAATAGAAATGTTCGGTACAGTCAAGGTCACAATAAACTTGTATTTGTGGGATCATTCAGATAATTATCCTCCTGCTTCCAGCTCCAACCCTCACTCTCACCCTCACTCTCACAGACAGACAGTGCTCTCTTTGTTTTTCTCCTCTTCCGCTTCTGTACAGTTAATGGTTGGTTAGTTAAAGGAGAATAGGGACATGGATGGGGAATATAGATCTGTGTGCTCTACCTGTCTGCAGTAGTCACTAAATGTTGCCATCGGTTGTAGTCAAAGCAAATACCCCCTGAGAGTCCCACGTCACGTTCACACGCCCACAGTAACTATGTGATCCTTCACTTCTTTACGAACATCTCAGCAGTAGAATCACGACAACGGCACCGATGCCAGTAGCACGTCATAAGAAAGCATCTTCAGAACAGTGCCCGTGGTCTGCACGTCATGAGAGACCACCTTCAGAATAGAGCCTGCGGTCTGCAGTGTGCAGGATGTGAATATTCTGTGTGATCAGCTCCAGCGGTGCTGGTGGCCTTCATTTTTTTTTGTGTAGCAAGCTGTTGGTCTGACAGCAGCCTTCCTGGCACCCCTATTTTTAGGGAATAAATTGGTTTGATCCATCTGAGCAGGGTGTGCAAAGCTCAGGCTGAAATTACATGTCCTCTTTCACTTTTTCATCCACCTCTCTCTCTTTCTCTCACTTTCTCATTCCCCCCTTCCCTCACTATCTCTCTTTCTCACCCCCCTTCCCCTTTTATGTCTCTCTCTCTCTCTCTCTCTCTCTCTGTGAGAATGTTTGGCTGAGTAATACTTAATAGACACTGAGAGGAAAGTGTGCCACTTTACAAATGGCCCTCTTTGTCCGATACACAATTAACCTATATTGCTGGATGGAGCCCCAAGCACGTGCACACACGCACATGCACACGTACACGCACACACACACAGACACACACACACACACTCAACGGTGCCCAAAGTTTTGACACTCTAAATGATAGCTAAAAATGGCGTGGGTATATGTGGGGATCAATGGTGGGGCTTTTTTCAGCATTGATTCCATTAAGAGCCTTTTTGGAGATTGATTACCCTGAAAGGCTCTCTCAGCGGCTTGGATTACAGACCCACAATTCCCTCTCCTCATCCCGTTCATCCGAACCCAGCACAGTCGGGGCTTTTTTTTTTGTTTTTTTTCTCTCTCTCCATTTTTTTAATTCATATTTCAAATGTATTTATCTATTTATAGTGTCCTCACCAGACCTTTTGTTTCCACCAGAAACTAAACATCTGGATGCCAATGGTGTTTATACATGGCATTGTCTGCATAACATACAGTACTTAGTATAATTACACATGCTTGCACTGAAAAGTGTGTTTTCAATAGTGCATTATATACCCCTCACAGACTACATTCAGGAGGTCTGTGAGGCTTTTTGAGATGCTCTTTTGGAGCCCAAATTACGCTAGAATTGGTTTAGCCCGGATGTCGGGTTACACTCACCTCCCTGTGGATCTCACATCTCAGCTCAGCCAGGAGAAACAGCACCAAAAACAGTGAGAACGAGGGTGAGAAGTTAACCAGTTCACGTCTTTAACAACCGTGCTGAACATCGTTTTAATAAAAAAAAAGCTCAAAGCTCATCATATTAGTGTCCGG
>NW_027468650.1:10521885-10536885 GCF_046254945.1 Alosa pseudoharengus | reverse complement strand
CGTTCATGGCCCCCAGGCAGGCCCAGGTCCTCCTGCTTCATTAGCTCGTAGCGCTAGGGCTGCGCTATGCGCTAGCGCTCAGCACAGCGGCAGATTTAAGGGAGGTCCATCCTCTGTTGCTGCTGCCATAAAATATACATGCAACACAACACCGCTGGCTCCTGCACAATGAGCGGGCTGGCTAATGCGCTGTGATCTGATGCAATGGCAGTGCCACTCCGCTCCTCTCCTCTCCTCTCCTCTCCTCTCCTCTCCTCTCCTCTCCTCTCCTCTCCACTCCTCTCCTCTCCTCTCCACTCCTCTGCTCTGCTCTCCACTCCTCTGCTCTGCTCTCCGCTCCTCTCCTCTCCTCTCCTCTCCTCTCCTCTCCTCTCCTCTCCACTCCTCTCCTCTCCTCTCCACTCCTCTGCTCTGCTCTCCACTCCTCTGCTCTGCTCTCCACTCCTCTGCTCTCCTCTCCTCTTCTCTCCTCTCCTCTCCTCTCCGCTCCACTCCTCTGCTTTGCTCTCCTCTCCTCTCCTCTCCTCTCCTCTCCTCTCCTCTCCACTCCTCTCCACTCCTCTCCTCTCCACTCCTCTCCTCTCCTCTTCTCTCCTCTCCTCTCCTCTGCTCTGCTTTGCTCTCCTCTCCTCTCCTCTCCTCTCCGCTCCTTTCCACACACCTCTCCTCTCCTCTCCTCTGCTCTCCTCTCCTCTCCTCTCCTTTCCACTCCTCTCCTCTCCACTCCTCTCCTCTCCTCTCCTCTCTGCACCTTTCCTCTCCGCTCCTCTCCACTCCTCTCCTCTCCTCTCCTCTCTTCTCCTCTCCTTTCCCCTCCTCTCCTCTCCACTCCTCTCCCCTCCTCTCCGCTCCTCTCCTCTCCTCTCCTCTCCTCTCCTCTCTTCTCCTCTCCTTTCCTCTCCGCTCCTCTCCACTCCTCTCCTCTCCTCTCCTCTCTTCTCCTCTCCTTTCCACTCCTCTCCACTCCTCTCCTCTCCTCTCCTCTCCACTCCTCTGCTTTGCTCTCCTCTCCTCTCCTCTCCTCTCCTCTCCTCTCCTCTCCACTCCTCTCCACTCCTCTCCTCTCCACTCCTCTCCTCTCCTCTTCTCTCCTCTCCTCTCCTCTGCTCTGCTTTGCTCTCCTCTCCTCTCCTCTCCTCTCCGCTCCTTTCCACACACCTCTCCTCTCCTCTCCTCTGCTCTCCTCTCCTCTCCTCTCCTTTCCACTCCTCTCCTCTCCACTCCTCTCCTCTCCTCTCCTCTCTGCACCTTTCCTCTCCGCTCCTCTCCACTCCTCTCCTCTCCTCTCCTCTCTTCTCCTCTCCTTTCCACTCCTCTCCTCTCCACTCCTCTCCTCTCCTCTCCGCTCCTCTCCACTCCTCTCCTCTCCTCTCCTCTCTTCTCCTCTCCTTTCCTCTCCGCTCCTCTCCACTCCTCTCCTCTCCTCTCCTCTCTTCTCCTCTCCTTTCCACTCCTCTCCACTCCTCTCCTCTCCTCTCCTCTCCACTCTTCTGCTCTCCTCTCCTCTCCTCTCCTCTCCTCTTCTCTCCTCTGCTCTGCTCTGCGCGCCGTACTGCGCCGCAGACTCCTGCGATATTGCAGGGATTTCATCATGTTCAGCACACAGAGGCCAGGGCTGCTGGGCCTGTCATGCCAATAGGAAATAGTTCTGCCTTTGATTGGGGAGGTGCTCTGAACGGTGTCAAGGTCCACATTCACACACTCCCAGGCAGACACATTACACACACACACACACACACACACACACACACACACACACACCCAGAGAAAGAAAACATATTAATAAGCTTCCTGTCACCTTGTTGGCTAGGTTGTGATCGTTAGTAGGAGGGTGGACGTGTTTAATTCGGTCTCTTGGTGGTTTGTAGGATGTAGTAAATTACCCACATCAATTATTTCTCCTCCTGATGGAGAGAGAGAAAAAGATGAAGACAGGAAGGAAGGAAGGAGCGAGGGAGGTTACACAAGTATCAAGTCTTATTAGTTATCCACGAGCCGCTCAGACAAGTCGCCGTGTAAGGGAACCCCTCTTGTTATTTGTGAGGCGCTGCGATCTGACACTAAAAGCCATGTGAGCTCCGATCTCTGCAAATCAGGACCTGAGGGGTCGATAGACGAGACGTGTGTGTGAGCATGCTGTAGTGGTCACGTCCCAAATCAGACCTGCATATACACACGTACTCCCCCGTCACGGCATGGGAGGGAGAGAGAGGCGAGTGATGGTGCCCGGTGAAAAGGGAGAGAGAGTCAATGTAATTCAGGCGTATAGACCCTTTCAACAATAAAAACAAAAACAATGCTTGAACATTCTATTTGGTTCCCAATCTACTTCCTCTGCATTAAGATAACATATGGAATGTTAAAACGGAAGCTTTGTGGGGCCAACTATGATGCTGATAATGGAACTCTATTGAAAGGGTCTATAGGCCAAGTATACTTGCGTATACAAGGAATTTGGTCTCTGCAATTATCCCATCCGTGAACTAGTGAACACACAGAGCACACAGTGAACACACAGTGAGGGGAAGCACACACTAACCCGGGGCAGTGAGCTGCCTTGCTACAGCGGCGCTCGGGGAGCAGTGAGGGGTTAGGTGCCTTGCTCAAGGGGCACTTCAGCCATGGATATGGGCATAGGAGAGAGCAGTGCTAAAGCACTTCCTCCGCCCACATTTTTCCTACTGGTCGGGGATCGAACCAGCAACCCTTCAGTTCCAAGCCTGAAGCCCTAACAGGTAGGCCACAGCCGAGGCGAGTGATGGTGACCGATGAGGCCAAAGGCCCGTGTGAGTCCGCATGGCTCGTGTCCTTATTGTGTCGGAGTCCGGCTCAGTCAAAGGTGTTTAAAAGTGGAAAGCAGGTGGAGCACAGGTGTGGTCAGACGCAGGTGGGACACCCAGCCCTGGACATCTTGCCACAGATGGCCAAGGTCACTTTGGACACCGTCCTGATACAAGTCAGCAACAAACACACACACACACACACACACACACACACACACACACAGAAAAAGCCACACATTCACACACACAAACACACACACACACAAACACACACACACACACACACACACACACACACACACACACACACACACACACACACACACACACAGAAAAAGCCACACATTCACACACACACACACACACACACACACACACACACACACACACACACACACACAGAGAGAGAAAAAGCCACACACACACACACACACACACAAATGAAAATGTGTTCCTTCATGTATTCTGTGCATGGTTCACACTCTGTTGAAGTCTGTTGCTCCCCTCTGTCTTGTTCCCTGCCCTCTCATTATGTGTGCTGCTCCTGCCTCTGCAGAGAGGAGTGAATCTCTCCACTTTCACTCCTCCTCTCATCTTCTCTCTCTCTCCCTCGCTCTTTCACTCCTCCTCTCATCTTTTTCTCTCTCTCTCCCTCACTCTCTCCACCTCAGCAGCAACAACAGTGAGACTGGGGGCGGGCTGATGTGATCTTCTGTACAGCACTCACACAAAAGAGAAAAAGGCATTCCTTCAGAAGAGCTGACATCTCTCTCTCTCTCTCTCTCTCTCTCTCTCTCTCTCTCTCTCTCCCTTTCTCCCTCTATCTTCCTCTCTCTCTCTGTCTCTCTCTCTCTCTCTCTAACTTTCTTTCACACCCAAAGACAGATGCACACATACATTCAAATTAGTGGCAGGCCTGCAGTATACTACCAAACAAATGATTAAATGAAAAACAGACACACAAATATGTGACAAGAAAAAGGGAGAATAGTTTCCAAAAATGCTTCTATGTAATTAAAAGGGACGAGCTGATGCCTAAATTGGTCCTGCGACTGGTATGCATAGAGTTGCCGCCATTTCTAATTGTGGATGATCTAATGTGTAATTTTATGGTTGTGTACTATATGTGTTTGTCTTTGCTTCTTCTAATTGGAGTTGGAGAGTAGACTGTTTGATCACTGTACTGTTGAGGACTCTTTCTCATTATATCCCTATTGTGCTTGAACAAGAATATCCATGATAGCTTCCATCAGTGGTCAGATTATGGTCTGTATATACTTTCTCTGCCTGTCTCGCATTCTTCTCTCTCGATCTCTTCTCTCCTCTCCCCCTCCCTCTCTCTCTCTCTCTCTCTGCCCTCCTTCCCTCTCTCTTTCTCTCTCTCCATCAGGGTGGTAAGATGCAGGTCCTCCAGGCATCTTATTTGACGTGTGTCACCCACACAAGTGTGCAAGCCTCACTCCCAAATCCTCCTGCCCATTTGTGGAGGCTGTGTGGAGGGGATTGAATGTCACCATCTGTCTGGGGCCAAGCTCAGTGCAGTAGCCACCTGAGGCCCACACACACACACACACACACACACACACACTATATATATATATATTCACACACACACATGAGGAGGTAAGCCAACCTCTCTGTACCTCAAGGCTGACATTCCCAAATGGCCCTGACGAGACTTTATGAGATCAGATAATTTCTCCAGGACATATGGTGTGTGTGTGTGTGTGTGTGTGTGTGTGTGTGTGTGTGGCTGAATAGTGCTGCATGGTATCTATGTTGTCATCTCCTGTCTGATACACTGATATCTCTGCATCCATCACACGGCTTTGCTCTCTTCCTCTGAGTGATGAGACCGAGGTGCCGTAGAAACAGACAGATCTACTCTCATCACCGCACTCAGAGACTGGTACGTAGCATTAGCACACAATTCAGCACAGATAACCAAGCAGCACAATTAACAGACTGCATTGGGGGATTGAAAGCATGACAAAGATCAGTGGGTTTGATTTCAGAAAATAACATATTATATTAACCCATTTAAGCCCACATTTTTCCCAGACATGCAAATATGCAAATCATGTGTTATTAGCAACCCTTTGAAGTAGTCAATAATTATTTTTTTTTTTAAATGTAGAAAAGTAGATGAAAAAGTGAGTTTTATTACCGGTCACAATTGTGACCCATGGGATAATATGCGTATACTCAATTAAAGGTTGCCCAAATTGCTTTTTTGTTAAAATAAAGGTATTCTGACATTCTGATATGAACACTGAGACCAATGGCAATAATAAATATGAAAAATATGTAAACATTGTTTATTTACCAGGAGCTTTGGCTCGTTAAAATAGAACCCTGAATGTGTATGTATCTGCATGGGGTGTGAGAGTTAGTGTGCATATTGTGTGTGTGCGTATATACATATATACGTATATGTATATGTATATGTATATGTGTGTGTATATATATATATATATATATATATATATATATATATATATATATATATATATATATATATATATATATATATATACACATATACATATATACATATATATATATATATATATATATATATATATATATATACACATATACATATATACATATATATATATATATATATATATATATTTGTGTGTGTGGGTGTGTGTGTGTGTGTGCGCATATATATACGCACACACACACACAATATGCACACTAACTCTCACACCCCATGCAGATACACACACAGACCATATACACTAACTCTCACAACTACATGCAGACACACACGCACGCACAGACATATACATTCAGGGTTCTATTTTAACGAGCCGAAGCTCCTGGTAAATAAACAACACACAGACATACACACTCACACACACACACAGATACACACTCACACACACACAAATACACTCACACACACACAGATATACACACTCAGACACACACACAGACATACACACTCACACATAGACACACATATATATATATGTGTATGTGTATCTGTAGGTGGGTGTGTGAGAGCAGCAGGCAAAGTGCATGTCGCGTGCAATGTGAAGTCCCCTTGAGTGTGTATGTCTGTGTGTGTGTGTGTTTGTGTCTGTGTGTGCATGTCTGTGTGTGTGTCTGAGTGTGTATATCTGTGTGTGTGAGTGTATATCTGTGTGTGTGTGTGTATTTGTGTGTGTGTGTGAGTGTGTATCTGTGTGTGTGAGTGTGTATATCTGTGTGTGTGAGTGTGTATGTCTGTGTGTGTGAGTGTGTATGTCTGAGTGTGTATATCTGTGTATGTGAGTGTATATCTGTGTATGTGTGTATTTGTGTGTGTATGTGTGTATGTCTGTGTGTATGTGTTTGTGTGTATCTGTGTGTGTGAGTGTGTATATTTGTGTGTGTTTGTGTGAGAATATGTGTGTGTGTGTGTGAATATGTGTGTGTGTGTGTGTATGTCTGTGAGTGTGTGTGTCTGTGTGTGTGAATATGTGTATGTGTGTGAGTGTATGTCTGTGTGCGTGTGTGTGTGTGTATATTTGTGTGTATGTGTGTGTGAGTATGTATGTGTGTGTGTATCTGTGTGTGAGTGTGTGTATGTGTGTGTGTATGTTTCTGTATGTGTGTATGTATGAGTATGTGTATGTCTGTGTGTTTGTAGGTGTAGAAGTATGTGTGCATCTAGATACAACATTCTATCCCACCGGTCACTATTGTGACCGTTAACATGTTTACTCATTGTGCAAACACACCAAAGACATTTGAATAATTATAAATGTATATATCATAACTAGACACCTTAAAGACCATGTGTACAAAAAATGTTTGTTCTATGTTTATTTTAACATACTTTAAAAACCTTTTATTTGGGAGCTGTGAGGCCGTCATCCTCTTCTCAAGGTGCAACCAGGAAGTAAACAGCTCTGGTCATGTGACAATTTACTCAAAACATTTGACACATTTGCACACATTTCATTGAAACACTCTATTGTTTCAATATTTACTGAAAGAGTATTGGGATATTCCCCAGTTACAGTTTTAGAGGCTTATAAGTACATTTTTTTTTTTGGTCACAATTGTGACCGATGGGGTGAAATGGGTTAATATGCGTTTTGTTATACTGTAAAAATACCATAACATAAAATTTAATAAACTGAGTAACACTATTAAGTACAATGTAATAATACAGAATAGAGGTCTGCACTCCGCAGTAGACCCGACGCAAAAGAGTGCGGCGCGGGACAACTTTTGAAAGCTCTTTGTGGGAGCGGGCGGGATGAGAGAGGTGAGTTCGCGGGTGCGGGACAAACCGATGATTCACTGCACTCCCGCAAATTAAATATGTGCGTAAAATTAAATATGGAAATGATTAAAGTACTGTTCATAACTATAGTTCAGCTGGATGTTCTGTTAGGCAGCATTAAAAAACGGGGTTTAAGCATAACTGACGGATAGCAGGCCTATATTGCCGTTTACGTGGGTTCAATGTGTTCCTGCTGCTCATTGTCAAAACTCAAAAATCGAAAGCATGACAGAGGAAGAGGGCACCAGACTAGGCCTACTTCAGTTGTTAGCCTACATTCAGAACCAAGAAACTGACATCTGGAGTCTTTCTCAGGTGTGTGCTCCTTTAGTGAGACAGAAAGAAAAACTGAATAGGCTATCCCTCCTGCATGCGGGCATTAGCGGGCGGGAGCGGGACATCATGTTACAGATGCGGGCGGGAGCGGGACTAAAAATGACACATTAATGTGGGAGTGGGCGGGAGCGGGACTGAAAAATCAGTCCCGCGCAGACCTCTAATACAGAACAAAAACATAATTGTGCATGATAAGTTGCTATTCTAATCGTAGCCTTACATGTGCCATAACAGAGTAACAATGTCATGTTACAGCATATATCACATTACATCACTTTGTAACTATGTATATTTGAATTCATAATGCTCAAATAAAGTACCATAAAGTTTGTCCTGACATTAAATATTGTTCTGTCAAAGTTATCTCTTTTAGTGTCTATCCATTATCCAATATTATATTTCTTCCCTATATGTTTCTGCCTCTTCTCCTTCTCTATGTAAATGTGTTCAGTGCTGCTATGTGTCCAAACTTCCACAGAATCCAATGAGGAGCTGAGTTGAGTTGAGTTTAACTCCTTGGATAGTTCGGCAATCGTACAAGCAGACAATGACTTCACCACTTTGTTTTCCATTTTGAGTGTGCTAACACTTGATTGTAAATTGTGATTAAAGAGTCATTGTCAACTACTTTCCCTTTAAATGGTAGGACTGGTCACTAAAGCTCAGATCGAACATCTCCCTCTCGCCACGTTACTGTGGTCAGACAGGCAGGATAGGAGACCCTTCTCTATTCACTCTATTGTCCACAGTGCCTTCTGTTCTCAGTTGTTTTGCCTGCAATGCCAAGTAGATTGGCAGCCATTTAAAAACACACCATTCTGACAGAGAGAGATTTTACACAGAACAATGGATCACAATTGACCCTGCCAGTTTCGTATGTAGCTTCTCCGGCAAAAGCAGCACATGTCCTATTCTAGTGGACAACAGACATCTTTGTTTACTTCTTTTCTTTTCCTTTATTCTCTTCCTTTATTCTCTTCTCTTTCTTTCACAGGGAGACATTTCTATATGAGGGAGCCATGAGATGTCAGTAGATGATGTCTCTGCCCTTTCAGTGTACTTCCTGATTGTGGAAGGTAGAAAGAGGAGAGGGGAGGAGAGAGAAAGAGGGGAGGAAGAGAGAGGAGGGGAGGAGAGAGAGTGAAACGGAGAGAGAGGTGGGGAGGAGAGAGAAAGGACAACACAAGGAAGTGTGTTGGTATTTGGGTTGACACTGTCATCAGACATGACAGGGTCAAAATATGTGAGAGTGAGATGCACACAAAGCTTAAGTGTTCCATTGTGTTTATCCCACAATTTCTGTGCTTGGGATATTGCTGCACTGCATTGTTACTCTACACTCTCTCCCACATCAGTGCCAAAGTGCCATTTCTTATGCTATACATGCATCCTTCCATGTATGCTTTTTCTCTACAACTTATTTTAACACTCACACACACACACACACACACACACACACACAGAGAGAGAGAGAGAGAGAGAGAGAGATAGAGAGAGACCCTGTTAAAAGGGCTTGTTTTTGGTCTACTGTCTCAATTTGGGGCTCTTATTCACAGGGAGTGCTGGCATTGCTGTCCCACCTAACCACACGCACACACACAAACACACACACACACACACACACACACACACACAGTGCCGCCGCTCCGCACACGCACATCATGCACTGCGCGTAGGGCACCAAGTGCCTAGGGAGGCACCAAAAAAATCTTGGTCGTAAAAAATCATCACAATAGGCTACTAGTATAAATAACAAATAAAACATGTCTAAACTATGTTAATATGCAAAAGCAATACAAATGTAATAGGACTAGACTAAATTAGTCGAGAAAAAGGTGAATCTCCTGTGCGGCCCTCTCTCCAGTCTCCCTCTGGTGCCCCCCTCCCCCTCCTCCCAGTGGTCTGTTCGATTATGGCTCAATCTTTAGGCAGACACCTTTGACATGGCCTCAAGAGTCGGGGGAGGAAAAAAGGAAAAAGAAGAGACAGCCGGATGATACTCGCGCGGCGCTTGCAGGTAAGACAATGTTTTAAATTAAAAAACAAAAATGTTAGTTTTGTAGCCCTTGCGTGTATGCATCTATGCTTTAAACTTTGTAACGTAAGCTCCTACTAGCCATGTTCATGTTCAAGTGTTAACGTTGATTGATGCTGGCTAGCTAGTTATTTTACGTTGTGGATATGGATATGGGTTATTGAATGCAATTCAACTCTCGGCTGTTTTCTGTTAACGTTAGCAATCGGTGCATAATCCTTCCTCAGGTTGCTAGCAATGGTATTTCTGATTATGCTTAAACTGGGCTTGCTATTTCTTTTAGCCAGCAGATAACGTTAGCCTATTAGCCTAGTTTGCTTTGCATTTCAGGACGGTTTTTCGGCGTTTGTTATCAATTATGATCAAACGATCTGATTGTGTAGTGAAAAAGTGACGCTACAAGTGACACTTTCATAACGTAGGCCTAGATGAGTGGGAAACGGCTCTTCTTAAGGTGAACTTGGGAAAAACCCTGTAACTGAACATGATGTGATTTTGCCAAATTAGACAGCTTTAGATAAGTTTAGTTGTTGTTCTATGTGGTTATTTTCAAGAGGTTCATAGAGGGCGACATGTGTTGGTGGAACTGCAATTAGAAAAAAAAACACAATCTCAGTGTTTGTAGATTTCCATATTCACAGAGTTGTCAAATTATGTACAGAATTATTATATTGTGCCTAGACCTCTTTTAAAGGTAAAATAGAGTTTTGAATTTTACATTTTCACATAGTGTCACATGTGACACATAGGCCTATAAACCTAAAAGATTAGACTAATGTGTGCAATATCTTTGTATGATGGTTCAATCAAAAATGCATTTTAGTAGAATCCCTGAATGTTTTGTCTTGTATTTCTGAATGCAGGGTCAATGCTAAGATACATGCAAGGAGCAACTCAAGGCCAGGAGGAAGAATTAGATCAACCATCAGTTCTAGTCCACAACACCAGCCACCAACCAGCTCTGCAGACTCTGCAACAGCACTCAGCCCTGACCAACAATCATCAAATAGCCCAGGTACAGATACAAGTCGACACACAACCGCATCTGCTTCTGAAGGCAGAGTGAGTCCTGTTACTGAGGGGCCATCAGCAAGTGACACTGCAGAGACATATCTGCCCCCTCCAACTGATCCTGCTCTATGGTCAGCTCACATTTTAGATGCTGATGTGTGGAAATTGTGCGGAGAGGGCCTTTTAAATTCAGCTCTGATTTTGGAAATAAAGAGAACCTAACAAATTCTGAATGGTTGTTATTCCTTTGGTGGTTGGTTGGTTGGGGGTTGGGGGTTGGGGGGGGGGGGGGGGGTCACCACCAAGCATTTGTGCTTAGGGCACCCAAACGGCTAGCGCCGGCCCTGCACACACACACACACACACACACACAAACACACACACACACACACACTTTCTCTCTCTCTCTCTCAGATACACAGACAGACTCAGCCCTGATTTCAGAACTTACCAACAAACAAACAAACACATCTATTTCTTTTGCCCAGATACACTCCTGTGAACACACCTCACATGCTTCCCCGAGCCTTAGGCTGATTTGAAACCTGTTTTCACACCTGCTGAGGTGCTGGCCCTTGTGGGCAACTCAGAACATTGCTTCTGCTCTTGTTCTGACTGTACCACACACACACACACACACACACACACACACACTCACACAAACACACAGAGACACCCTGTTGACAGGGCTTGTTTTTGGTCTACTGTCTCTCTTCTGGGGGTCTTATTCACAGGGAGTGTTGGCATTGCTGTCCCACCTAACCACACACACACACACACACACACGCTTACACCTTACACACAACACACTCATACGCACCTCAGCAATCTGTTCATCACAGTCGGTGGTATCCTGCCTTCAACCCCACACTCTAAGCATTGCCACTGGCAACCACTGTTCCATATCCCATAGTGCACCACAGGCCCTTGTCACCTTTTATTCTTGTCTCTGTCTTAACCCCCCCCCCCCCCCCCCCCAACCCACCCCCCCCCACACACACACACATACACACACGCACGCACACACACACACACACACACACACACACACACACACATTCTTTCCCACAATGGTATGTAGGTGTGTTATGCTTGTGAAGTGAATAAACCTGGATGAGTATGCAGTGTTTTCTTTCTGTTGACTGTAACATCATATTGTTTGTCTGTGAAAATGTAGTTACACATAGCTGTGAACTATGTTGGTGTGGGTATGTGTGTGTGTGTGTGTGTGTGTGTTTGAGTCTTGACCTCGTGGTGGTGGTGTCTTTCACTTTTTACAAAAAAAATGCATCAACGTAAACTTGTCTTTCCACATGCAGCCTCATGTGTTATACTATTGCCTGTTGTTGTATCGTGCCTAATGCCATCCTTACACCAGAAGAAAAGATTTGGAAAATATTTTTGAAAGACTATGCAGTCTCAGACCCACTCGAATCTAAAGACATAGAGTTTTAAGTCACAAACTAGTCACAGACTATGATTTGATTCTAGTAAACACCGTGACTCCAGTAAAACTCCCATGATTTAGATTTTGGAGATGTAGTTCCCAACTGTGAAATCGCTCGAAAATTGTATGGTGTAAGGCCATGAAGGAGGATGTAAAGCATTCTATAGCATTCTACAGCATCCTATGTCATAGAAACATCAGACTGCACTTTTGAGTACTTTAACACAAATGTGTAACCTGCAATGCCTGTGGATGTATGAACATGTTCAATTCAAAATGAATTATTTGCTTTGATATAAAGTGTTGATGTGAATTTAGTTCACAAGGCTTATTTGCTCATTCTGTTTAGATTTGACCCACTCCGTCAAATAATCAATCGCTGGGCTTCCATTCAAGTTTTTAAAGTGAATTCTGAATGTTGTTTTGTTATGTTTTGATCTCTAACCATCATTAGTGGATGGAGAGTGTCCATTTTTAATCCGCATAACACAGTGGGCAGAAACGTGCGCAAACTTAAAAGATGCATGTGTAATGAACCAGAGGGAATTAGACTGAACTTGGTAATCTGAGGAAGAAATCATAACGGAATGTTGCTATAGCAACTGACAGTACAGTGTTTACACCTGTCTATGTCTGCACTGATAAACAGGAGCATGTTCATGCACTCCTCTGCAGGTTTCGCTTCATTTGAAAGAGTTTTCATATTTAATGTCATTAGAGTGGTGATATTCTTAATAGGAGGTGACAGTAAGTAATTGTAATCGGTGTTGAAGTAAAATGTGTGTACATTCATGTACATATTTAGAATGTGCAGACTCCTTCAGCGGAAATGTGTTCCTAGCAAAGGCCAGCAGTGTGTCTGTATCGTGGTAAGATCTCGTGTTCTCGTCAGTTTTGTATTATTATTACATCTGTCAAATGATGGCCCTCAATCACTAAACTTGTTTCAACATTTATACACAAAGTTTTCTTTCTAGAACTGTGAAAGGACTTTGAAATGGTTAACTCAAGTTTCAATCATAACCTGATTCCTGAGATCCCTGTGAAGTCAGCTGGAGGGAAGTTCTGAGACGGAACAGAATATTCCTCACACAGCATCAGAGAGGCAGAGCTCATGATGTTCTTTTATCTGTCGCTGGAACAAAAAATAAGTTCTGATCAGAATCTACAAGAGAGGAGCTCAGGTCTACATTTAGCCTATGTAGGAATACAAATGGGATCAGTTCTACATTTAGCCTATGTAGGAATACAAATCTGATTCAGTGTGTTAATTAGGAAAGGCTATATGCTGACTGAGCTTTATTATTCAAGGTAAGAAGCAGTTGTTTCTTTCCCATTACACTGAACTAATACAGATAGCCATAGCCATTAAAATAGCATCTGAATTTGCGCCACTGAATTTAGACCAGGATGTTCCTGGTCTGTGGCGGAATTGTTTTCTGAAACTTCAAAATATCAACAGGGAACGTTTGCGCCGGAACAGGCCCCCTCTTTTTGCTGAACCGCCCCCGTGGGCGCAATTGAATTCCCCAATTTACAGACGTGTACCTGTGGAGGGAAAATTCCAATATGCACTCAATGTAAAATAGGAAAGACAAAAACATGAGTATACAAAGTCAATTGTGCTGGAGTGCAAGACAGAGCCCTACATCTGTGGTTGCATTTGTTAGCCTTTTCTTGTGAGCATGCTTCCTGATCAAGTGCATTCATTTAGAATTTGACTGGGTACAACATTCAGCAACACCAGCCTTTTGCACTCCATGATCATGATATGTATTAATATGGCAAAAGAAGGAGAAACCCATCTGTTGCCATAGTTTTTCTGTGATTGACTCTCCCTGCATCTGTAAAGGCCATCACACAGAGCCGGCAATGCGACAGTCCCACGCGACAGTGGAATTCTATAGTCTATTAGCTCGATGGTGTTTTAAGCCCCCACCGTCGACTTAAAGGCACTTAACCCTAACCCTTGCCAACCCTAGTGCCTTCTATGCAGCGCTACCTGGAAGACGACATTGGGGGCTTAAAACACCATCGTGCCTTTATTATACACACTTCTGGTGACGCAATAACCCATTGATTCAGTGGCGATGCACTGACCAGACAGTTGTTTTCTAATATGATGAATCAAAATCGCCCTGAAAAATAGAAAGGGGCCGATTAGAGCGATACGATGCGATGCCCCATTCACTTCAATAGAGTCTATTCAATTTTGTCGGTCGCCTGCCATAAATCGACGGCTGTGTGTGTAGGCCTTATTTTGAGGGGACCAATACCAGCGATCCCATAACATTAACAGTGACTTCAGGTGATCTCCAGACATTATCCAAGTACTGTATATGGTGGACTCAGCACAGTGTGGTCTGTTTGTTAACTGTTTGTGATTTTGGAGTAAAGATCAAACAACTGATCTGACACACGCACACACACACACGCATACGCACACACACACATGCTGTCTCCTCTAACATTAGCACAAAGACAATGGAGAAAACCCTTACTTTATTAACCCTTACAAAATACGTACCCACTTTTCTATCGCCACACACAGATACACACACACACACACACGCGCGCGCGCGCGCGCGCACACACACACACACGCACACACACGCACTCACATACCCACTTTTCTATTGTTCCTCTCTCTCTCTCTCTTTGTCTCTCTTTTTCTTATTCTGGTTTTATTCTACTCTTCAGCGTGTCCCTGATTGTTTTTCTTTTCTATCCTCTTTAAAAAAAAAAGGAATATACCAACACAGTGAAACAGCCACACACAGATCAGGCTTACAAGCGACAGTGTTCCTGTACCTGAGGCATGCTGAACTCACTCAGAGCTCAGCAGATTGAGAAAAATAAATGTAAAGTAAATTCAAAAATAGATTGGATTGTTTGTGAACAGTCCTTGTCACCAGTACAGTCTTTGCAAAGGCTGTGCAAATCCAACCTGCAGAGCGCAGGTGATTATGAACTGTGAAAATAGAGATTAAATAAACTGCGGAGCAAGCAGGTGGGCAAATTGGCATAATTAATCCCTGATCTAATTTGTTATAATTAAAGTCTAATTATTCTGTGGCAATTCATACACTATTATCATTATTCA
>NW_027468650.1:10501885-10519385 GCF_046254945.1 Alosa pseudoharengus | reverse complement strand
GAGGGAGAGAGAAAGGGGCTTGAGTAGCAGCTGTGTGTGTGTGTGCGTGCGTGCGCGTGTATGTGTGTGTACGTATGAATAGGCTTGTTTGTCTTCACACAACTTGATGTATGGAGGAGGACAAGTGACACACACACACACACACAGACACACACACACACACACTCACACAGTTCCATGCAAATATCTTATATGTTTGGGTTAGGTAACTGATTGCAGCTCTAAATGATAGTGATGTGTTTATGTTTCATATTAATGTAATGAGCGCTTATCTAGCTGTCAGCTCTGAAATAGGGAAAATGGATGTCAGATTGGCCCTGATAGCCATGTTAGATATAAGAAGAGAGGTGTGTGTGTGTGTCTGTGTGTGTGTGTCTCTCTGTGTGTGTGTGTGTGTGTGTGTGTCCCTATAGCTTTCAAGGATTAAAGTTCTCCGTCGTAGGACGGATTTCCGTCAATTTGATTTTAGAAATGTCACATTTGAGATCGATGCAGATCCGATGAGAAAAAAATTGGAGGGGGGGGAACTATCACCTTTGCTTTTCCTTTTTTAAGGCAACTACAAATATTAGGTAAATGTTTAAAGACCTAATAGTGTTCTTGAGAACTTTCTGTGTCTCAATCAGTGACCGCTCAAGAAGACGGCCTACGTCAGCCATGAGTTTCGCTTTGTTTATGTTGTAGGCCTAGCTACACACTTGTCTCGGGCGTTTGCTTAAAAAAAAAAGAACACGTATGGAGGACTACGGTCTAAAAGTTGGATTATAGTGACACAATCGAGACAGCTGATGAGGTTGGCCAATCCGTTTAACTTTTTTGGATATGATATTGTGAGCTCTATGTGCGAATTCGGAGAAGAAGCGTAGGCTGTGTTCTTTCTGTGCATCAATGTAGACAATTTCTTACTATCGCGAACTCTTGTCAGGGGAGGTCATTCATTTTGGTTGTCACCTATGACTCGAACAGATACAGTAGCCTGCTATGCCACCCGATGTAGGCTACTATTATTGTTACAGTTTTTAATCAATGCAACTAACATTATGTGTAAAGCGATGCAATATAAACCGTAGCCTATGCAATTTATTATCCCGTCTGTTATGACATGTACAACAATGTTTTTCACAATTTGCGACGGAAGGTTTTGACTGAGCGTGACAATAATAATATTGTCATCATCGCGAACTGTCAAGTAAGGGTGTCAGTCGTGTTTGTGACGCACAGACAGCCTTAGCCTATTTTGCTTAGGCCTCACTTTTAACGACAGTAGGTTGTAAGTGTATGTTGACAAAAAATAACCATACAATTAAAATAGTCACCTTAAAACTTTGATATAAAATATCATTAATTTATAGCACAAAACCATAACCAGTAGGCCTACCAGAACCTCACATATTAGCGTCATGATTTGTGTGCGTCTATTTGGCAAGGCCACTAGCTGTCATGGATGCGTTGTTGCTAAAGGAAGGCAGGTGTCAAATGTTAAAAAACTAGATGTACCGCGTAGCGGTACAAAATATGACCGCCGCTCAGTCCTGCACATCCATTCCGCGAAAATAAATCATATTAATGAATTTGTCTCCATCTTCTACTCCATTCCCCACTCTTGAAACTTTTGTGTATGCTTGTTTGAAATGTGTGTTTGCACACATTCCGCACACAAAGTAGCCTACTGGCGCTGCAAAGGTGAATAGATTTGTTTCTGGGCCAAAAAATCTGTAACATTGTTATAAAACCTTTAAAATCTCTAAACAATCACAAGTAGGGCAGTTCATCACAGTCCATCCATTGCAACTGGACTGATGAAAGGTACACCTGTAGGCTACATTGTATTTGGGGAAAAGCAGAAGGTAGCAGCATAATGTATTTATTTATTTATTATTAAACAAAACAATCCCTGTCAGTTCCATGCAGTTTTCAACAGCTATCAAGAAGAGAGGTCATGTCATGGATTTTAGTCATCTAGTTCAAATGATATTCAGCTTTATTGTCAATGCACAAATGAAATACCAGTAGTCTAAAACAAAATGCCGTTTTTCCCAGTGGTGCAAATAACTGACATGTCCAAAGGGCCTTCATGAAATGCGTTGCGAGACTGTTCATACACATTTTAACGGGCAAAGTTGAAGAGCTACTCTCCGTTATTGTTTGTGCAAATAATATGCTGATTCATGTTCCCTTGCATTTTGCAACCATGAGGTCAATGGTTAAGCTCAATCTTTTGACGCAATCTTTTGATTTTCACCCAGCCTAGTCCATGGTAGGCGCCCGATAGAAATATTGTTTAATTTTGCGATTGAGATATCCACGCACTGGCGCCCCCCCTGCGACGTGTTCGCCCCCCGGTTTTAGAGCTATTCTTAATGCAAAAATGCATAGAGGGAGTTATGACAAAACCGTGACTGTTAACAAACTATAAGCTATATAAGGTAGGCCCTATGCTAGGCCTATTACACAACACAAATTGTCGCTAGGCTATGCTGGCGACCCAAATAAAATCTCCGTTGGAACCAATGGCTTACACCTTACAGTATCAAGCTGCCACCTCTTGGCGAAAAAGTTAATAGTTTTGCATATCAGTAGTAATACATTTCACGTAGCTGTGAATCACGGAAAGGGCGAATGAAGTGGACACTTCTAAACGGAACCCAACCCACTGTACAGTAGCTCAAGGTCTGTGGCTAAAGCAGCCATAATGAAAGCGTTATCATTGTTTGGATACTTCACACACACGTGTTTTTTAATCGCATAGACTACAACTACCAAGCTGGAATCAAAGCACATCGACTCCCCTCTCACACCCTAAACACGCACTTCGAACAAACAAAAAGCGCCTCAGTCTCACGGAATAGCCATAGGCAAAACTGTAACGTTATCTGACCCTTGTAACGTTGGTACTAAATCATTCATCGCAAAGAATGATTTTTGTAGCACGTGCAACAAATATGTGTAGGTACAGCCCTGCCCTGAATACATCTCAACGTGCGCTCTAAAACATCTGGTTTAAATGGAGATTGTAGATCATCACGGGATCATAGACAGGTTATCTTTCAGGTAGCCTATATATTTTCCATTAAAAAACCATCACGTAGCGAACGTGTTGTGGCTAACTCACTTAGCTCCTGTTAGTAGCCTAGGTTATGGTCATAAGCAAATGAGATGACAGTCGAAAGATACAATTAGTGCTGTTATCGATTTGCTTGGTAGCTTATAAACGCATTTATGGTTTTCTACAAATACATCAATAATCAAATTGGCCTCCATCACTCAACCATGCTAACGGTAGCATTATTTTACCCACGTTCTGCTATTGATAGGATTAACGTAGCCTACCTGCAGTAAAAAACAAGCATGTCCGATAAACATTCTCAGATTTATTTCGGCTTCAAGAAGAAATGGGAATTACATGTCATGCAGAAATCATCCTACCCTTAGACGTTCTCTGCGGTAAACTACTGTAGCCTACAGTCTTGTCCTTGTAGGAAGCATAGTGTCTTTCCAACCCATTTAAGATTAACTTCCAACAAAATTACGTCTCACTGCAACGATGCGCCATCTAGTGGACAAACGACTACTTATCGCCAATACTGGAAATGCAGCCATGATGATGATGATGAATATTTATTTTGGCTTTCTTTTAATCCTACTGAATTTGTAATTATGTATCGGCCGTTCTAATACCGATAGTATGTGGGTGCCTGTGTGTGTGTGTGCATGTGTATATGTGTGCACCACCATCTACAGGCCAATGAGTGTAGAGTCACTAAATGTACACATAACTTAATTTTTTAGACCCCCCCATGGATGAAATTCTACGAAACTTGGCATACCCCCAGAGAATGTCAGGTTAATCATACACATAAAATGTGGTGCAGTTCTGAACGTCTTTACTGAAGAGAGGGGCGATGAAAGCAGAATGATATTGCATTTTCATTTTTTACCGGGGGGGGGGTGCAAATCACAAATGAGTGATTATGGGCTAAGTTGATGTGGGCCCTTGAGACCAACATACCATAAAAATGTCTTCATCCTCGGTGCCACGGTTCAGGTAGTTATTGAGGAAAAACTGCATTTTTTGGGTTTCGGGGGGCCCAGCGCGGAGGGGGAGTGGCCCCCGGGGACCAAACGAAATTTTTCCGTAAAAGTCTAGTGGGGCTACATACCCACCAAATTTCATGTGCCCTGGTGTTTCGGTGCCCCGGGTATCGTTGACCAAAATTTCAGGAAGTAGATGACGGGAAAAAAAAAAAAAAAAAAAAAAAAAAAAAAAAAAACTTTGGAAACGGGGGAGAACTAACAATCCATGGTGTAAAGAAATGAAAGTGCCAGGGGTTTGCTTTTGCGCGGTTTGCTGCAAGAAAATTGTTTATGGATGCAATAGGAAATGTTTTAGTACGCCACCAATCAGAAGACCGCCATAAGGTTAACGTTCGTGCACTTCAGGACATCTTCCCTACCTGGTGCAACTAGCCGCCACGACAGAGGTAGGCTATACGTTAATCTATGGCTGACCGTTTTTACGTTTAGAAAGTAGGCTACGCATGTTCTTTCATAGCGCAACACGACCTGTCCCTCACCATATCGCAACCTCTTGTCAACCTTATACAATCTGTTGCTGAAGACAAAAGCGCCGTCTCCAGATTGTCGTTATCAAATGTGCAGACCTCCTTTATGAGCACACACAGAATTGCTGCTCATTGGAAAACTGAGTTGTCTGTAAAACTCAAAATTACCATGTTTTCATTAAATGCGGATGAGGCAACAAATGGAAATATGAACAATACGTATCTAGAATGTTCTGATTCGTTTCTTTGATGAGGAAATGGGAAGTCTTGCAAACTTGATTTTATAGATTTTACTTGGTGTTGAATTGCATATTAACAAGGAAAAAATCTCCCCTTTAAACACTTTTGGCCTGAAGTAATTAAATAAGACTGTGTTAACATAGTTCTCAGTAAAAATTTCAAGTTTTTGCCTGAAATTGCACTGTGCCTATTTACAAGGGCATTGTTCCCACCTCTTTTGGGGTCAACCATCAAGTGCTGGACCTCTATAGAAAGCTGAGAACCTGTAGCTTTCGTAGGAAGCAGTCAAGATAACTGTGATGTACTGACAAAGAGCTACAGAGGCTAGAATATAGTTTTTTCTTTCTGCCGGATTACAAGCATCTCTGAACTGACCACATTTCAGCCCTCTAGGTCACTTGATATCCCTTAGAAACACAACTGAGCCCTAGCACCAGGTCTTGTGAAGCTGTGTGCAAAAGTTGATCAATATAGAATGGAAATATGAGTGCTTTAGACTATTATTTGCCAACGTATGCCCATGCGTTTTGTAAACTGCCAATGGATAAGACTTTTTGTTATCCAAAATGCATACTGACAATCAAATGCTTACTGCACATGAACCCCTTTGTGTAGAAGCATAATCCTGGTCTCAAATGAAAGGTAACACCTTGAGGTTTCTTGTGGACTATTTAGATTGTATGTTAGGTGTTCTGTTATAGACTGACTACACAAAATATGGAATAATTACAAAAAAGTCTCTTTTTGCATTTACTTTGTTGGTTCAATGAGTGTGTATAAGATAGACTATACATCTGTACAACTAATATTGGATAATACAACATGAAGATTCAATTTCTATGGATTATTGTGAATATTTCAGTACCCAATATGAGGCATCTACTTATTGTGCTGCAGCTACACTGCAGCCAGAAGTCAGGGTATCACCAAAAGCGGAGGAGGGGGAGGGGGGCATTTTGGATCAAATTTAATTGAGACATAATAAAATGAATCTGAGAATGTAAAGCTCTATACAGATTGTACATGAAAAAAGTTGTCATTTTTGGATTCCCAAGAGTCAAAGCTTTGAAATGGTGTATAACATTACTATGCTACATAGCAATATGGTGCAAACAATTGATTTAGAATGTTGGGGGGAGGTGGGGGAGAGGGGTAACGGTCCCGCCGGCGGGACACTGAAAGTTATTTGGTTAAAGCCTTTCTACAATATTGCTGCAGTAGAAAAGAACAGCAATGGCTAATCAGCAATGATCAGGGATGGTACTAAAATATATTTTTGTTCATCAGGAAAAAAAGAACACTCTCAATTCGTCTTATTCACATGGCGGCACAAACCATAGGATTGTTATGTTCTATGCATTCACCTGTAGGTGGCATTAAGTTATATAGTAAGTGTACCCTGTAGCCTCGTTTTGGTTTAAACAATGGCCGCCGTGTGAATAATACTCCCTTTACTTTGCTGTTTGCATCTTTTTGTACATTAAAAACCAATAGGTTGCGACCGCAAAAGGGGTGCTATCTAGGTAGATATGATCAACGTAGCCTTATGACTTATGACCTGAAAAAAGTTCAGTCAAACGATTTTTTTTCACTTTAATCCCTGAGCTTTTCTCATTTTGATTCTCTCCCCCCTCTTGCTCTGTTTTGCTATCTGTACTGTATGTCTGTCTGCCACACACACACACACACACACACTCACTCATTTCTCCTCTGTGTGCAATAATGTAGTCTGTCACCCACACTGTTAGACTAGCTTAGTACAATTCACTGGACACATGTAGCCTATAGCTCCCAAAAGTGTCAAAATAGATTTCTTGACAACTCCAAAATGTTCTTATGTGCATGTTGAAACACATGTATGTTCCATGAGTAGAACTAACAATGTAAAATAAGACACAGTGACTTGATAAGCAGACACAAGCATGGATCTAGAGAATTATATGTTGGCCAAACACAGCTGACTGGGCGCAGTGATGGTGTATCACTGCCCACGAGCAGTGATGATTCGTGCATCAACTCATGCATGCACATACACACATAAAACACACACCCAAAAAAAGTACACACACACATAGAGAGAGAGAGAGACCCCCCCCCCCACACACACACACACACAATGAGTTTATTGAGACTACACCAGCGTTTCTCAAACTGTGGGTCGCGACCCACTACTGGGTCACGGAGACATGCCAGGTGGGGCACGAACTGATGTGAAAAACAGGAGTTTTTTATTTATTTTTTAATCTGTAGCCTGGGCCCAGGTAGCACCCGATGCGCAATGGACTGTGTTATTCACAGGGAAGCGCTCGTGTCAAGGCAGCTTAGTTAGTCCCGACCTACATGAGATTTTGAACGTTGTTGTGAGAGTGGTGAATTTCATCAAAACCCGGCCCTTAAAAGCGCGTCTATTCTCCGCACTTTGCGAAGAGATGGTAGCTGACCAAAAGGCTGTACTGTTTCACAGCGAGGCAAGGTGGCTTTCCCGAGGTAAAGTGCTGAGCTCCGAGTCGCCTCTTCTTGGAGGAAGAGCGCATGTTTAAATCTGCAAGCACGTTCACTAATGAACATTTCTTGACGAAGCTGACCTATCTTAGCGATATATTTGATATATCTTAGCGATACATTTGAGTTAAATGTCCAGTTACAAGGCAAAGACAAGCACCTACCTCACCTAGCAAATAAGATTACTGCATTCACCAAATAAACTTAAGTAGGCTATGGGACAGGCGCCTCGATCGCGACAGTATTATGCCTTTGAGATTTCTGAGCGAAATCGCTGAAACGTCTGATTGGGAGCCACTCTTGTGATCCCATGTATTAAACAGTAGGCCTACAGTACATCACATCCCTGCAAAGTTTATTTCAAAAATATTTCCCAACCAGCAGTGCTCAGTATGACTGGATTATGGATCCATTTAATGCATCATGTTGGTATTTCATTGAATATATTGTACAATGCTGTAAAATGGCCTATGCTTCCTAATATGTTGCTGGAAAACAGAAATATGTGTGTTATGTATTTATTTATATTACTATATTATATTTATTTATATTACTATATTTGACAATTTTAAGCTTGACCTACCACTTTCTTAGAGCGATGAGGGACAGGTGGGGCTCGAGAATGCCCCCTTGATCAAAGTGGGGAATGAAAGAAAAAGTTTGAGAACCACTGGACTACACACAAATGTGTGTGTGTGTGTGTGTGCGTGCATGTGTGTGGCAGATTGTGTCAGACCTGGTCAGGTCCTTGAGGGTGTGTCCTCGCACTGATAACGTGTGGTCAACATGAACTGCTGCCATGGATACCAAACATTGGTTGCCATGGCGAGCGGTGAGCTGCTTGACCCTGCCCTCCGCAGGTAGCCTCAGTCTCAGCCCACTTCTCTAAATGTCTCAAATTGGCCCCACAGGGCCCACAGACAGATGGACGGCTTGGACAGAGGGATGCCAGGAAGCCCCGTGTATCAGAGAAGTTTGAAGTCACACACACACACACACACACACACACACATACACATACACAGTGTTTATGAGAACAGTTGCGCAGTGTGGCTGAATCAGGGGGCACCGGACACCCTCCAGCCGTGAGGAATTCTCCATGGCCACTCTCCCAAATGTTTCTCATCAATTATTCAGCCTCTCTGATAGCCTGGGGCACTTCAGGAAATAAGAAATTCTCTCTTTCTTTCTCTCTCTCTGTCCCTTTCTCTCTTGTTCTCTCCATCTCTTCCTCCCTCGGTTTTGTCTAGTGCTCTTTCTTGTGAAAAACATCATTTTTATGGCCTCTCCCTTCACCATCTATCTCTCTCTCTCTCGCTCTCTTTCTCCTCCACCACTTTGGGTGGGGAAGCAGATGGTAGACTTTCACTCTCTTTTGAAATTTATCAGCACTTGACCTTTTAATTAAGACATGTGGTCATGGTGCCATAGTGTGTGTGTGTGTGTGTGTGTGTGTGTGTGTGTGTGTGTGTGCGAGAGAGAGAGAGAGAGAGAGAGAGAGAGAGAGAGAGAGAGAGAGAGAGAGAGAGAGAGAGAGAGAGAGAGAGAGAGAGTAAGTTATTGTTAATGCGCATGTGTAATTCACTATGTATTACTGTATCTGGGCAAAAGAAATAGATGTGTTTGTTTGTTTGTTGGTAAGTTCTGAAATCAGGGCTGAGTCTGTCTGTGTATCTGAGAGAGAGAGAGAGAGAGAGAGAGTGTGTGTGTGTGTGTCTGTGTGTGTGTGTGTGTGTGTGTGTGTGTGTGTGTGCACTGGCACCTCTGTGTTTCTGTGTGCATGGGTGTGTGTTTGTGTGTCAAGAGGCCACACTTGGTGTGAAAGCTGACTGATTGGTCAGCCATTAAGGCAGCCCGGCGGCTCGTCAGCGCTGATTATCCATAGTGCTCCTCTGCTGCAAGGGCGACCGGGTATCAGAGCACAGGCCCTCCTTAATTACCTCTTCAAAGCAATCAGCCGCCTGATTGCAAAACCCCCAGCTGGGTCACTGTGGCGAAAAAACACACAGAGGACGGGGGAATATGTCAAGACCACTGCTCTGCACTAGATATGTATTTGAACAGAGTTATCCACAACGCCACGAGGTCCAGTGAATGTGCAGATTGCTGTCATCAATAAGTATCTGAAAGAAGTATCTGAAAGTACAAAGTATATTTTATTCTTTGGACATCAAAGTCTTGATGACTGTGAAATCAAGGGCTGTACTTTAGAACACAAACCCTTGTTGCAGAGTTCTACCCATACATTGTTAATTTAATTGTATATAAAAATATTACATATACAATGCACAACCCCAAATTATAAAAAAGTTGGGATGTTGTGTAAAATGCAAATAAAAACAGAATGTGATAATATGCAAGTCTTGTAAAGCCATATAGCAGCAAAAAGGACATAGACAAAATATGAAATGTTGGACATGAAAGTTTTGACAATTTCCTAGAAAATATATGATCATTTTTAATTTCATGCCAGCAACATGTTTCAAAATCAGTTGGGACAGGCCATTGTGTAACATTAACCAAGGTGATGCACGACAGCCAAAGCGACATACTATTAGACGTGATATTCTGAATGAATATTCATGTTTCCATATGTTGTAGTCGTGTGTGTGGTGTTTTTTTCCCCAGTATGTAGGGTGGAGATGTAGGTCAGGTGGCTGCTTTGACATGTCAGCCAGTAGGGGAGGAAGAGCCAGACAGCTTTTTTAATTAGCATCTCTCTTCACTCTGTAAGCTAATTAGCATGTAGCATGACCATGCCCTGTGTTCACAAGTAAACATATGTGTCATGTGCTACATGCAAGCATATCTAAGTAGCTTGTCACTATAAATGAATAATTTTAACTGAAATGTCATGAATATGACTATGTGGCCATTTTGTCTTTCTTGTTATGACTGTTTTCAGCTATTACGATTTTGCTAGGAATTCTGCATAGCATATCCGTGACCTATGTCGAATACAATGAAACATCTTGCTGTAGGATGTTCGCTGTCTACTAAAACACACATTTTCCTGACAAAAATATGACCTTTTCAGTTAGCTATTTTGTGAGAGAATAATCACGCTCACAATCAGTGGTCAGAAAAAAAATCCTTTACAGAAACTGCAGGTCTTCTCAAGTTAATGATTTACACTTACAATACAACTCAAAATAAACAAACAATAAGAATAAAAGCTGTAGTTGGCAAAGTAACTCATTTAAGACTGGAGTTACATCAGAGCTCACATCGGCACACACGTGTGTGTGTGTGTGTGTGTTGGAATAAAAGCTGTAGTTGGCAAAGTAACTTACATTTCTCCAAGGCAGTCCATGGCGGCGCCCATCTCAGCCTGCTGGATGCTGTGAGGAGAAAGAGGGGGATAAAAGAACAAATGAATGAGAGAAGGAATGAATGAAGAAATAAGAGGGATGAAGACAAGAGCGCGATAACGGCGGAGTGCGAAAGAAAGCCGCTCTTTAGCATATTCAGACGTCCTGCTTTTGAAATCCTTTACAGAAACTGCAGGTCTTCCAGGCAGCCAATGCGGCAAAGTAACTTACATTTCTCCAAGGCGTCCATGGAGGCAAAGTAACTTATATTTCTCCAAGGCAGCCATGGAAGCAAAGAGACCAGCATCAGTGTGGAGCTGCTTTATCACCTTCATAGCACAAGTTATGTCCTAAACCTTATGCAATTGTCCTCATTAAGGGTGTAATCGACATTGTGACGACCGGAAGAATGATAACATAATGCAACTATTCCCCTGGTCACCGGGAGTCCTATGGCAAGCAGTAGAATAGGAAATGGATACAAGTATCTGTTAAAAAGAATATTTGAATAGAATTGTAAATAGAATTTTCACTGACTGCAAAGTAAAAATACTTTTGTTTGTCTACAGTCAGGGACCCTTACCACAGTAGCCAGGGGTGTAGTGGTAAAATAAGAGGTGGGTAAACTATGAATTCTCTGATCAAGGTAAGGTGGATTGCACCATGCGGTATCAGATTTTTAAAAAATTCAGAACATGTTTGATGCTGGTGGAGGTTATTATATCCAAAGTTGATAACAATACTAGTGGTATTAAATGGTTCCTAGTGTTCAGAGTGTTGATGAGTGTACATATTGTGAATGTGGATGATACAGTGTGATTTTTGAATGTTAAAAGTTGCAATTGGTGAATAGACTCTTTTGAGAGGTGGATAAACTCTAATGAGTGGTGGATAAACTTTACTTGTGTTTATCTTCCACTACAGCCCTGACATTAGCATAGAAGTGTAACAATATTTTGATCCTAGTAAGCATTTACTTTGACCAAGTGAGATTGCCCTTAAGACTGTCATATGCGTTTTAGTTGCAAATTCATATTCAAGTTTTTTGGTCCCCAACAAAAATGTACACAAATTATCATCCAAAAATAGATCCTAGGTTAGTTTGATTAGTCTCAAAGAAAAATATATTTACTTTGAGTCCACTTTATATTAGTCAGATTGTACAGAAAAATGTGCTGTGAGTAACATTGTAGCTGTTTCTCTGCTTTAAAAAGCACAGAGAGCTTGCTGGGGGAGCGGGTAATTTGATCTAGCACTGATCCTCAAAAGTCATGCATAATCTGCGCGGACTCCGTCTCCCTGCCAAATCCCCACAGCGGAGGAACGCCTCGCAGGACACTTGGATGAGGATCACTGCTTCATCATCGGACGCCACATCAGCGTTTAAACAGGATATGAACGATTACTGCAGCAGTCCTCCTATTCCAAACTCTCCTTTGCAGCTTCGGAAATGAACTGATGCGAACAGAAGAATGCCTAGCCATTTCCCTGAAGTCTCACGAATAGGTGGCTGTGGGGAAAAAAATGGCATGGCTATGATTCACAATGTCGCCAAGTTTTGTCCCATTATTTGGAACCTATAGTTGTCATTTTGTGCAAAATACACCCCAAGGGACAGATAAGGCGGAAGTTACTGTTTGGTTCCTTTCCTGAGGTGAAACTCTTCCAGCTGGCTCCTAAAAGAGTAAGGAGCATATTTCCCATAAAACGGAATTAACGACTCTTGTTGCACATACTGTCAATTTATAAGGTGAAAATGACGATCACATAGAGTCAAAGGAAAGAAATGAATAACAATGGGTTTGGGTTACATCCAGTGCCAGAGAGAGAAGAAAACGTGTAAAACCTGAAAAGGTGCCTACTCTCCCCAGATCCTGCAAGACAAGATCATTCAGCCTCTCCCACAGTCTAATGCAGAACGAATGGGTTCAGTGTCCTACGTCACCACGGGAGTTGACTGACATTGCATCACCATGCACATAAGGACATTGCCCTTGTCTCATCATAATAAAGGCCAAATTGACATGAGCTGGACATGAAGGAAACTGTTACTGACAAACAGTGCAGAAATTACATCTCTAAAGACCGATTTACATCTGAAGCGTTGGCGATAGAATTCCATTAGAATCAATGTAGAAAAGAATACTGACAGCACTTCACGTGCATAGTAAGTTTTACTTCAACTTTTTAGAACATATGTGAAATATACACATAGAAAAGCATATGGATGAACACATTGTTATGTGACACTGGAGACATAGGCAGGGTATATTATTAAACTCATGTTACGTGACGTCGGAGACATAGGCATGGTATATTGATTACCTTATGTATCGCTTTTGCTTATGTCTTGCTTGCAGAGTAAATTCCCAGTGAAAGGCAGCTAGTGTGATGATGTGAGTCCTAATACAGTGGGCCTGTACTGCAGCAAACACTGATGTATTCAAATTGAACAGCCCTGGCAGGCTTCTCACCACACACTCTCCATCTTAATCAATGCCTGGTTAAAATGGACTGGCCGTCTGCCTGCAGAACTCTCCCCAAGCTCTGCTGGACCTAGCCGCCCGTGCTGAATTCTGGGAGGCTAACCAGTGTTGCGTCTGATTGGCAGATGATGGTGTTTGGACCCTCAAGCTCTTCCACCTGGTGAGATGAAACCAGCCTGCCTAAGCGCCCGCCTGACTGATCGATCAGGGTTAAAGTGATTATAACCGGAGGCATGGAACAACATGGCACGTGTAGAAGAAAGGCTAAGGAGCTCTCTCTCTCTCTGTCTCTCTCTCTCTCTGTCTCTCTCTCTCTCTCACTCTCTCTCTCTATCTCTGTCTCTTGCTCTCTCTTTCACTCTCCTTCTCTCTCTCTGCTTGTGTGTGTGTGTGTGTGTATTTCGTAATATTTGCATGTTATATGTGTCTCCTTCAGATGATGACCTGCCTTGGATTGATCAGCACAATGCCTGCAGCTCTGGCTGGAACCTGAGGCGATGCCTTTGGCCACAGAAACGCTGCTCTGACACAGGCCTTGGCAAATATCAATAACCCACTCAGAAAGAGTCCACATTATCTGCTGGTATGGAATCGTGTTCCGTCTGTGTGTGTGCAGTGTTGGGGAGTAACGGAATACATGTACCGGCGTTAAGTATTCAGAATACAAATTATGAGTAACTGTATTCCGATACAGTTACAAGTTAAATAGTTGGTATTTAGAATACAGTTACATTGTTGAAATCAATGGATTACATGACGATACTTCTCTGTTTCATAAGTTTGTTCACTCACTAAATAAATTAAGGCAAGTCCATTTCCCAGAAGCTCCTGAAAGCAATCTATGATGAAATTGTTTACATGTTTAAATCCAAGCCCCGCCGTCTTGCACTAGCCTCAAAACGCAGCCAGCGCGCATTATGGACGCGTCATATCGGAGACCCTGAAATGACTGTTTGCACAGCAAATTACGAGTAAAGTAAGTGGAGGTAACTCCTGTTCCTCACTGATCGTGGTTCCTGATGTCTGTTCAAAGGATATTTTCCCAAGTATTAATAGCTCAGGCTACTTCGGCCAATCGGTTACACAGTTGTTTATTCTAACTTAAAATAGCTTTATGGATTATTATTTTTTCTAATTAGATCTACATTTACGTTTTAAAATGAATTATATGGTGCAGCCTCTGAAGAATTATTCTTGCGAGTAGGCCTAGCATATTTTAACGTGCGGTTTTTGATTACGCGATCACGTTCATTTTGAGAGCACTGATATACAGTAGCCCATAGTGTTTACATGTACAGGTCATTTGCGTTCCACCAGTCATATGCGCCCCTCACTTGTACTGGGTTGATGCCACCGAAAAATCTCACAGGCACACCTTAATTATAATTTCTGGCTACGCCCTTAAAGTAGCCTATTTATTTTGTTTGTTTTAATTAGCCTAGTCGCCTGCTGTAGTTTTAGTGGTCACCTTGCTATTTTAAAGTTGTATCAGGTAGCTTAGGCCTAGTTGACTTTACATTCTCCTATGTGGGCCTAACACAGCCATTTGGAACAGATGAACACACCAGAATAGGCCTGTTTAGTAGGCCTAAGCAGGATTTGATGGCCACATTCCAATGCAATTCAATGCGGAAGTAATCTAAGTATTCAGAATACGTTACTCAGATTGAGTAACGTAACGGAATACGTTACAGATTACATTTTTGGGCATGTATTCTGTATTCTGTAACGGAATACGTTTTGAAAGTAACCCTCCCAACACTGTGTGTGTGTGTGTGTGTGTGGGCGTGCATGCGTGTGTGTGTGTGAGAGAGAGAAGGGGGGGGGGGGTTGTACCAGCCAGTACAAAGACAACTGGCAAAGGAAGCCCATGTTTTCATCCAATTTTGTTGTCTTCTGTGTGTGTCTTTGTGTCTCTGTGTGCTCATCTGAGTTTAGACGGAATTTAATGAAAGAAAGGCTACAATCGGAATTCATGAACTCCGCAAACAATGTCAAGGTGCTCCCCTTTTGTTCCAATATTTGAGGCAATTACTGCAGGAAGTTTGTGCGGCCGCGTATTAGCGATTCTTCCTCAGACCGCCAAAGTTCACCCAAGTGCTGCTCCCAAAGTCTCACAGAGCTTCTTAAACGACTCTAATCCATAAGTAGATGAATACAATTATTTTCTTTTTTTTATTATTTAAGTAATCTGGAGACATATTCTTTGGGCAGGATTACGTTTTTCATTCTCTGTCTAATCCAGGTTTTAGCTGTAGTGAATGGAGCCAAGGAGGTTGTTGGAGTCGCGGACGAAAAAACGTGAGCAGTTAAGCGGAGGAATAGATTTTGCTTAATGAAAAAATGCAACAGATGGCAGTTTCTCTAAACCTCATCCCCACGGAGGGGCATTTATCAGAGTGGGAGAAAGGGGATTAAGGTTGCCTTTTTGCCTGATTTTCATTTTATAAATTTGTGCAGAGGAAAATATATAAGGAAACAAATAGATGGAGGGAAAGAAACGATTTGGCATGTTGCCTGGACAATCCCCAAGAAGTCCCAAATGTCAATGAGGTCCACAAACAACCAAATGAGCAAATATTAGACCAGGAAACTGTTTGGAAACAAGGCAGAAAAAAGCTGAATTACACCTACTGTTCATTGCAGAGAAAAATACTATGGTACTATGACGTTCACTGGACGCACTTTCTCTCTCTCTCTCTCTCTCACACACACACACACACACACACACACACACACACACTTTCAAATCCTGAACAAAACTAGTTTTTCTTTGAAGGCCTATGCTTAATTTACTTTGATATGGAGCCTGGGATAGCATTTTTGTTTCATTCTGCTCTGTCAAATGCCGTGGTCTCTGGATGCTAATTCTGTGTCGTCCCAAAGGTTTGTCTGCTGCTTTAATAGATAAAATGTCCATGCATGAACAGTATAGTGTCATCAGTGTGGACACATACAGAGAGCAGGAGAGAGAGAGATGGAGAATGAGAGAGAGGGGGAGAGAAAGGAAGAGAGGGAGAGTGTGTGTGTGTGTGTGTGTGTGTGTGTGAAACAGAGGGATTCTGTGGAAATGGCACTCAGAGGCTCCCAAGAGGCCTTCTGGATCGTCAGCACTGACAGATGTTGAGGTCACAGTGCATGGAGCTGGGTGTGTGTGTGTGTGTGTGTGTGTGTGTGTGAGTGTGTGTGTGTGTTTGTGCAAGTGTGTTTGTGTGTGTGCTGGAATTAATTTCAATTTCAATTTATTGTGCTTATAGAGCGCCAAAACATAACACATGTATCATGGCGCTTTACAGAATGTAGGCAATCAGAGAAAGAAGGAAAGAAAGGAAGAAAAGAAAAGCAAGAGAGAGGCCCATGGGTAACAGGGGCGAGGAAAAACTCCCTAGAATTGGAGATATATATAGGAAGAAACCTCGAGCAGATCCACGACTCAAGGGCCTGACCCATCTGCCTAGGGTCAGTACATGACAGTAAGGTCTGTATACATGACAAATGCATATGATAGTCGGGTGTAGAGAATAAGACATGGTGTTTAAGCACTTGAGCTGAAAGTTACAAGAGGTGGGATGATTACGTATTCGTTATGGTAATTCGTTATTCCTGATTTAGTGACAGAATGTTCAATAGTCCAGCGTTGGGATTGTCCAGGGGAAGGGAGTTTTCGAGGGGCATGTGGTGGGTTGGCGGATGGGCCAGTAATCCGGGCAGAGTTGTCATAGGCTGGTGGTGGGTCGCTAGGCTGTACGGGCCAGGAGTCCAGATAGGGGGCAGTAATAGGGCAGTCGAGGATGGGACTTCAGGTGAGATGGGTGAGAGGAGGGCCAACACACGGATGGTTGATGACTGGTGATGATATACCTCACAAGTGAGGTACAGTAAGGGGGAAGAAAGAGAGATGTAGAGTGGGTTAGTATTACTGAAAATCAAAATGGTTAATGTCAATAAGTAATCAGTAGTACTATATATTGTTACAGTATACCATGGTGGGAATAGGCAAGAGAGGGAGAGTTGAGAGAGAGAGAGAGAGAGAAGGGGGGAGAGGAGAGGGGGGGGGGGGGTTGTACGGCGTGACACATGAAAAGTCCATGACAGCACTATGCTATAGCAGCATAACTAAGGCATGGTGAGGGGTAGTCGACACCAGCGCAGGTATGGTCAGTGACCACCATCGCACGCGTGACTGGGGTGCCAGTCACACGAGGACTCAGCAGGGTGGTCCATTCCAGAATTACATAAAAGCATCTCACTGTAAGTTTGTTTTGCACAGATCATTCATCAGAGAAGGTCAGAGATCACAGCGCATCATCTCTCCCTCATCCCACCCTCTCCATCTTTCTCTTCCTCTGCACATTTCTCTACCCCCCCCTCCTTATCACATCATCATTACATGTGATGT
>NW_027468650.1:10466885-10494385 GCF_046254945.1 Alosa pseudoharengus | reverse complement strand
CCACTGAAAGGTCCCAGTGGCCAAAAACCCAAACGTAGAGAGCACCTGCACTGGCACAGGTATAGCATTGGACCGTCGAGTCTCTCTTTTTAACTGAGGATCTAAGGTGTGGCATAGATACAGAAGGAGATTCGTCCTACGCCTGGTTTACGTCGTGAGCATGTTTCAGAACTGAGGGCCAGTATGTGTAATAAACTAGCCTGGGTGCCAGCCCAACTTTTGAGGTCGGGATTTTCGGTCTGGCATTGCTCCGTTGTGGAGCAACTATGCTCAAACCAGAGCTGTTTGAACCAATCAAATTGGCCTTTTTGATGATGGACAGGTGAGCAACAGCGCCTCGTCTATCACGTCATCTGAGCACACTGCGGTTGATTTTGTTTGCAACAAAAATGCTGTGGCTAGAAGGAGACAGATGGCTTCTAAGACCCCATATGGAAAAATGCATATTATTTCAATTTAACTGAAAACGATTATTTCTGAAAACTCTGGCCAAAGTTGTGGGAAAACTCTGGTTTTACTCTGGTGTTAGGAAAACAGTGTGTTTGCAGTGCATTGTGACATGTTGTTTACTCGTTTGTTTGAAATCTCTGATTGACCACCTGTTTGCTCGAGGGGTTTGTGACACCCTTCCCCAGCTGTTTATAACATGTTTGTAGCATAGTGTTCAACATAATTATTTTTAAAAATGAAGGAGGGGAAATATCCATTTTTCCGAATAGCCTATGTTACGTATTTCTTAAATTTCACTAATTGAGGAGATTGACAGCACAATAACTTTTACAAAGACCAGAAGAGAAGAAGGATGGTTTGTGTGGTTTTCCTACAGCTCACTGTAAGCTATTTTGTTGCTCTGACCCCCCGGTTGAAACACACCAAATAATTATGTCCCAATGGAGCAACAATATCACACACATATTCTGATTAGAATCTAAGTATGACGCTAATACAGTAATAACCTGTCATAAGCAAGAACTACGGTAAATACAGTACATTTTTTCACACACATATATATATTGGGAAATTGGGAATTGGGAAAGGTTCATGCCAAAATTTTTTACTTTCAGTAGAAAGAGAGTGGATCTGCCCCTGTTACAGATATGTAAGGTCTGCTTTGGGCCTTTACCATCATGAAGTAAATTCTCTCTTAAAATCTCTTTTTTTATTTCTTATTATTTACAGGATGTTACATTGCTGGCCTACCTTCACTGAAGAGAATATGAGTGTTAAAGTATTCATTATACAGTACCTGTAATAGGTTAAACGAGCTTACCATGAATGTAGGCTGTTCTGTGGTCATCTATCAAAACCATCAGCACGCCCACCACCACTAACTCCTGAACAAATGAAAATTCTAAATCAACATAATATCTATTTGATATATGATTTGATATGCAGCAAGGCTTGTATTTAATGTTGAAGCTGAAAATGAGTACTATTTTAATAATCAAAATGACGTCACTTGGCAGGAGACCAATGATACCTGCTCTCTCTCTCTCGCTCTCTCTCTCTCTCTCTCTTTCTCTCTCCCTGGATTATTTCCCTTTGGATAAAGAAAGCGGGACATTTCCCCCTCGTTGTCCAAAGCCTTATAGCACAAGTGGGCCTCTGTGCATTCAGCTTTTGAACTGAAATCTCAGCATATGGGAGTGAGGGAGCGAGAGTCTGTCTTGTTTCCGTTTTTTTATCCCTTCTCTCCCTCTTCGCCGTGACTCTCCAAGTAACCTGTCATCTTTCTCTTTCACAACACCATCTGTTATTCATTTCTTTTTCACCTGAACAGACAAGATTACAACAAGGGTTGATCAAACAGAGGGAGCGAGAGAGAGCGAGAGAGAGGCAGGGAGAGAAAGAGAGAGGGAGAAAGAGAGGGAGAGAAAGGAGGGATGACATTTTAATATGCCCTCTGTCAGTGCTGTTCTATCTAATCCAACATTGCATATAGTGTACACAGGTCAACTGACTATGTAAATAAATGTGATTGGTGGATGATGTAACTGAAGTTGACAGCCCTCCTTTAGAAAGTTCACCCAGAAGGGATTCTGTGGTGGGGGGGGGGGGGGGTGGGACGCAGGACGCAATTCCATGATTTCATATGATATGGGGAGAAAGACAGCAAGAGCCGAGAGCTTTTTTGCATTCTTTCTGTTGGTACTCAGTGTGTGTGTTCAGTGTGTATGTTCAAAATACTCATGCCTCATATCATAACAACATAGATCTATTAAATGTTTATAAGTGGAATGACACAGGCTACCACATCACAAAAGCATATTTTAAAAAAGCGTGCAAACACACACACACACACACACAAACACACACACACACACACACACACACACACACACACACACACACACACTGTAGACACACACAGACACAGACCCACACAGACCCACACACATACACAAACACTCAAATATTGATGTTTGTCCATAGCCCCCCAAGCAACAACATGAGGTGCTTCCTGAGTTAAGCAGTTCAACAGCGAGGTCACTCCTCTCGTCTCCTCTCCCATATATAATTTAGGAAAGGCCAGTGTCCGCCAGGGCTCTGAGATCCTCAGTGTAAACACATTACCGTCTGCAGCTCCAACTCCTCAGCTCTGCTCTCCACTCCATCCTCCTCCGCATCACCTCTCCTCTCTCTCTCTCTCTCTCTTCTCTCTCTCTCCATTATCTCTCTGTTCTCTCTCTCTCTCTCTCCTCTGTCTCTCTGTTCTCTCTCTGCTCCCTCTCTCTTTGTTCTCCTCTCTCTCTCTGTTCTCTCTATTTCTCTTTCCTCTCTCTCTCTCTCTGTTCTCTCTCTCTCTCTCTTTCTGCCCTCTCTCTCTTTCTCTCCTGTCTGCTCAGTGTTAAAGTACTCCACAGTCTCTGTTCCTGGACCACAAAGGCTCCGGTGCTGCAGGCGGTGTCTTTGCTGGCGGTGCTAGATATGAAGGAACACTCGATGAGGTGAGACAGCTCCCATGGTCTGAGAAACAAAGGCTAGAGGCCTACAAGAGAGAAGGAGGAGAGAGAGAGAGAGAGAGAGTCGGAGAGAAACCCATTAGGGGGAGAATGATGCCCGTCTTGCCATTCTGCTCGACCTGGCCCCTCGCGCGTCCTCTCAGGTAATGACTGTGCTGCAGCCTTCATGATCTCTGGCAGCCCAGCATGACTGATGCCCGGTGGCAGCCCACTCCATTTCTCCTCTTCTTACCGTAACGTTAACTCTTCATGACCCTCACTGATGTCCAGCGGCAGCCCACTCCATTTTGCCTCTTCACAGCATAACTTTAACTCTTCATAACCCTCACTGAGCGTTTCTCCTTGTGTTCATCTCAACCCAGCTTCTTGCAGTCTTTCATCTCTACTTTTCTGTCTACCCCTCCCTCTCTCTCGCTCTCTCTCTCGGTGGTGGGATAGCGGTGATCGCGTGTTAGCTGGTGTCTCTTGCCTCCTCTACGTTGCTTCCCTGACCCATATGGCATCTCCAAGCAGATTAATTACTCCCGCGAACCTGCAGGATCACCTTCTGCCTGCTGACGCGTCTGAGGCTCCTCGGGGAGACGGCAAATTGCAGCTGAGATCTCACAGTGAGACGTCTGCAGGAGAAGACAACATCTGCCTTTTAGAATACTGCACCCACTGACTGGCTGGCTGGGCCATTGACTCTCAGCTGTGGACAGTCGTTCACTCTCTCTCTCTCTCTTTCTCTCTCTCTCTCTCTCTCTCTATCAATTCAATTCAATTCAATGAGCTTTATTGGCATGACTGTAAGTGTTACAATGTTGCCAAAGCAGTAGTTACATCAAAGAATTAGCATTAGAGCACACACACACACACACACACACACACTCACATATACACACACACACCCATGCCGCACACTCCACCCCCTGCCCCAAACATATACACACACGCACACAATGGAGAAAAAAATAAGGAAATTTATATCTCCCTCTTTCTCTCTCTCTCCCTCTTTCTCTCTCTCTCTCTCTCTTTCTTTTTATTAACTCACAACTGTGCACATATGCACACACCAGCACATGTACACACACGCACGGACACACAAACACACACACATATCATCAGACCCCCACCACCACCCACACATACACACACACACACACACAATGACTTGAAGTAAAACCGTAATGTGATTGGTTGGTGCCGTCCGTAGATTGGCTTGATTGGCCGGTGCCGTCTGTCGGTGCAGCAACAGCTGAACTCCTCAACGCGAGCGGCGGGAGAAACTCGACGCGACGGACCCACAATTCAGTTCGGCAACGGATCGATCACGTGAGCCCATGTAAAGTGAATGGGATGCGTCTCCAGCAACGCGAAGCACGCAGCTGTGTGTGGGAGCCGTTAGGCATATGAAGTCCGTCCAAATTCACCCATTCTTCTCTGTTGAACTCCTCAAGAAGTAGGCTACTCATCACACATGTGTCACATGAAAGAGCCTTTTCTGAGCTCTTAAACGGTGCTAGCTAGCCACTGTTGCTGTGATAAACAGTTTTGTGAGAAAAATAACTTCAAGAGATTTAATAATTATTCTCTGCGCCCATCTCCACATCCATTCGTCGAATATCGAATGGATGTGAATATCGTATCGTACACACTCTTCACGCAAAACGTGACAAACCATATATCATGTAATGCATTCCCGTGTATAGTAAGCTGTTCCAGAGTAATCCGGTTTTGAAATAATTTGTAGCAAAATTCAACATGGTCTTTTGGCTCTAAGCATTTCTTAAAACTGAGCTGTGCTTACATCGCCTAGATATCTGTAAATATTAGAATCAGAGAATATACAGGCAGCTCACGGTTAAGAGTTTGTCAATGTAGCCTTAATGATTTCTTTTCACAAAATGCTAAGCATGCATGTATTTAAGTTTCTTAAAACTGAGCTGTGCTTAAATGGGTCAATGCATGATTTCATAACAGACCAAATAGAAAATAAATGTTAAATATAGCCTACATATCTCTGTACATATTAAAATCAGATTATGTAGGCTACACAGTATAGTTAGATCAAGTTGGACAGTAGCACATTTAAATCATGGATAGTTGGACAGTAGCACATTTTAATCATTTTATATATCTATAGTGGCTGGTGAACGAGTTGAGTGACTTTTTTTTCGGGGAGGGGGGAGGGTAGTGGGTAGTGTCCCCACCAAAGCTCAAACCTACGCCCTGGTGTACAGTATGTGTGTGTCTAATGATGCTGGTAGTTCTGACTCTCAACACAAAAGCAATGATCTCTCCAAACTCCAGGCATAGTTTGCAGAGACACACTTCGCCAACGGTGGAATAATTGGGTATAAAACTCTGAAATGTTTCTTGTCGTTTTTGTGTCTTCCTCTGACAGGCATGTCATGTTACAGCAATCACTCGCTGCACTGAACTCGACTTGGTGTTTTCATTAGTGCCAGGTGATACGTTTTTGGAATTGTTCCACAATGTGTGTGTGTGTGTGTGTTTGTGTGAGAGAGACTGTGAATGTGTGTGTGTCTGTGTGTGTGTGAATGTATGGAGGAAAGCTGACATTCACTAGGGAATGCAGAAATGCTTCAGAGGTATCTGAGCGGCTTTTCACGTCCCACTTCAGAGGTACTCAGCAAACAGCAGAAACGACCAATTAAAATCACATCTGCATCCTTCTCTCTTTCCATCCCCTCCTTCTCTCTCTCTCTCCATTTCTCTCATCTCTCTCTCTCTCTCTCTCGCTCTATCTCCATCTCTCTTTCTCATCTCTCTCTCTCCTCTGCTCAGTTTCTTCTTCCACCACTACCTCTCTCCCCCTCCCTCTCTTGTCTGCTGTCAGACAGTGTCACTGATTCAAATCCCTTTTTAATTGGATCGAGATCAGGGGGTTGATTGCGGCATGGCGCGGACATACAAGCCGCCACCACAGCCTCTACAAGCGCCATCACTTACCTGTTAGCGTCTCCACTCCACTCCTCTCCTCTCCACACTGTCTGGCTGGCCGCTGCCGAGGCCAGATGCCCGGCTTAAAGCGCGAGCCAAGACATATTCCGTGCATATGTTCCCGCTGAGAGAAGCTAGCGCTGACAGGCACTATAAACACGTCAGCGGTGGGAATCTGGAGCCAAGATGGCGGCCGCATCTGTTTCCCGCGAGACAGATTCCCCATCGTGTCCGTTAAGTGCCCTGCTCACGATGGGCAGCGAGGGCGCGTGTGACGCCAACATCTGCTCGCTGAGCCTTCGTCAACACATCTTCATCTTCGTGGTCTTCATGAGTTAAATTACTCCTGTCTTAAGTGGCATCACATTTGTGTAGCAGTGGTGCTCATCATTACCTGCATGTGATTCTTACATTATATAAAAGGATGTGTTACCAGTCAGCGTATAAACAGTCAGTGGTAGAGCTTCCTAGCTCTAGGAAGAGGCATTCTTTTTAAATCAGAACTGTATTTTAAATACTTACTCTTTTCTAAGGCTACAACTCCCTAACAAGGGTCAAGGGGAAAAATTAGTCAGTTAGGACTGGGAAACAAAAGAAACAAGAGAAACAGTTTTACAACAAAATATTGATTCAGATCCAGATAAATCATTTTCTCCTTCATCTCTTTCTTTCTTTCTTTCTTTCTTTCTTTCTTTTATTCCCTTCAGGTATTTCTGACCTATAACCTTCCTTTGGTAAATTAAATGAATAACAAACGGGAGATGCGCCTTTCTTACACATCTTTGTGCATTCATTTAAACTTCCCCAAGTTAAATTCTTGTAAAACCACTGTGTGTGTGTGTGTGTGTGTAGTCAGAAGAAGCTGGCGGGTGAAACACCTCTCCACACACACCTGACAGGTCAGAGTCATTGACATGCATCACACCAGAGTCACTGCTGAAAACCCACCCATGGGCAACCATTCAGCTCACAAAGTGGCACACAAACAAACAACTGCACACACACACACACACACACACACACACACACACACACACACACACACACACACACACACACACACACCCACACACACAATCTTATACAGCCACTCTCTCATTCAAAGACACAAACACAAATGTGATCCCTCTCTGACACACACACACACACACACACACACACACATTTGCACACCTACACACTCCCACTGTTCCCTGGGGCCTTTTTTATAGCAGGCAGCATGTCTTGGCCTCTTCTAAGAGCATCTGCCCTAGTGTCAGCTGCCACAGACAAACTGACAGGGGATCACAATGCCTCCTTTCTTTCTCTCTCTCTCTCTCTCTCTCTCTCTCTTTCTTTGCCTCTCTCTCCCTCTCTCTCTCCCTCTCTCCTTCTCTCTCCTGTGCTATCTCTTCTTTTCTTTTCTCATTTGTATGCTCTTCTGCCTCCCCCTCTCTTACCCTGTTTCCTGTCCTCTGTTAGTACTTTTCTTCTCCAATCCCTTTACTTTTCTCTTTTCTTCTACTCCCTACCTCTGTTTTCCTCTGTCCCTCTCTTTTTACCTTCCACTCATCTTATACTACCTCTATCCATCTCTCTCTATCTCTCTCTCTCTCTCTCTCTCCCTCTTTTACAAACACACAAACTAACACACACACACACACAGACAGACACACACACACACACTCAATCTCCTTGCAGTTCTTTACTTTAGGTTCCTTATTGAATACATTTCAAAATAAGGTCTTTCATGCACTTGTCTGGAGTCGTGCATGCAGCCTAAGCAGAGACACTGTGTGAGTAGAGCATCCCATCTCATCTGATTATGTCTGGAGTCGTGCATGCAGCCTAAGCAGAGACACTGTGTGAGTAGAGCATCCCATCTCATCTGATTATGTCTGGAGTCGTGCATGCAGCCTAAGCAGAGACACTGTGTGAGTAGAGCATCCCATCTCATCTGATTATGTCTGTAGGATTCCAGAGCCACAGCCACCAGCATCCAATCTCATCCAAACTCCTCATCTCATACCTCCTCCCCACCAGCTACGTTCAAGACACTGCAGCAGCAGCTGATTTTCTATACAGGAGCATTTCAAAGAAACCTAATTTGTTTCCATGGACACTTAAAAGGCATTCTTTGTGTGGCGTTGAGTACCCAGCGGGATTTCGCCCGGAGCACAGCGTTGACCACATGAGTACAGTAGGACATCACGGTGCTGAGCAGCACTGCTGTTTTGTGATTGGTTGGCGACCTTGACACCCCCAGGTCACACATTTCACAGACTGGCATTGAAGTTTGATGAGTACTGTATTGTGACTGAGATGCTTTCATACACTCCTACGCGTGGAGAAGCAAGGGTACTGTAACCTTCAGAGCAGCAAAATACAGTACATACACACGCACGCACACACACACGCACACACACTGCTGCTGCTGTTCTACAGGCTACATAATCAATGCCTATTCATTCACCTGGGCCACAGTGCACCCAACATTCAAATATGCTACAGTAGTTAATGCATGCACAGTACACTGTTTCACAGAAATGTCATACCAATTCCAGTGATTTCCTCTTAGAGTTCTAAACAACTCTAGAGTTACGAGACTGTTCTATGATAACAACTCAAATATTAGCAAGCAGGTTATAACAATCAGGACACTGTGTTCTTACACTGAGGCTTACAATTGTCTACTTTGCTGTGATTGACAATGTGTTTATGGTTTAGATGAAGACACTGCTAATAGAATATGTTCATTCACCTCCTACTGCCTATTATGTTGAGCTAAATGTGTTCACCTGTCATATGGCAGACAAAATAGCTGAATTCACATGCCTCTATGGAAAAATGGTCTGATTCTCACGCACCTGGAGTAATATTTCTGTGAATCAGGGAAAAGGTGACTATATTAAAAGCAATATCAGATTGTCCAAGGCCAAAGGCCTACCAAGGAGATATTATTATACTCCTGACCAGGTGAATAACCAAGAATATATTGTATATTGTACATTCTTTAGCCCATTTGTTTCTGACACTCAGACATCTGACATACCTTTTTGCCCTTTTCAGAGTTCCGACATCTCAATGTTCTCTTCTCTTTCTTTCACAGGAATTACTTCTGACATGTTCTATCAGAAGAATGAGCCAGAATGAGCATGCACCCTGTACCACACACCAGACATGTGGACTCAAGTCACATGACTTGGACTCGAGTCAGACTCGAGTCATGATTTTAATGACTTCAGACTTGACTTGATAAAATTCGGCATGACTTGCGACTCGACTTGGACTTGAATACTATTCACTCGAGACTTGACTCGGACTTTGCCTCTTTGACTTGTAATGACTTGACATGTCTCGAATCAAAAAGTAAATTTCCTGATTGTGGACCCGTCACCCCAGAGACGCTTAGCAATAAAAATGCTGAGTGACATGTAGCTATCTGTTTTGTACAGATTACTCAGGTATGCACATGTGTAGTATATTACACAGGTATGAGCATGCATATGTCGTAACAGATTACAAGACAGAAACATTGAACATATTTTAATCTGTATTTATAAAGAAAATACTGTGGATTAGATGGAAGTGCTAAAATGATGATCAATAGTCTAATAATGGCATTATTAAGTGAAGAGTACCTGATGACTTGTTCAGGACTTGAAAAAGATTGGGACTTGGACTCGACTTGGCTTTGATGTGACTTGGACTTGCCCTTCTCTGTATCTACTTGGGACTTGACTTAGACTTGACTGCTAAGACTTGGGACTTACTTGTGACTTGCCAAACAGTGACTTGGTCCCACCTCTGCCACACACAGTCTTACTTACGTACAACAGACATTTTTAGAATAAAGTTAAAATACTGTACATTTAGTTTCAAACACAAAAGAGTGCAGCATGAATCTTATTTTGATTTTGGACTACGGGTGTAGGCGGACAGAAACTGATGTGTGTGTGTGGGCGTGAGAAAGACAGGAATAGTGGGTACTCAGGATATTGTAAATATTTAAAACAAAATGAAAAATGACAGTGAAGTGTGACTGAAAAATCCTTCTAAATGACCCATATGTCGTCGGGAGCAGGATGAAGACGCAGACAGCAGACGGACAAAAATATGTCACAGATTTGCGGAAGCAGGCAGCAGTAAAACAGGATGTTGCGGGAGTCGACAGGAAATATCCAATCCACACAGACCACAAGCTTGCACCTAATGACCCTCTGAATTTGTTGGCGTCTCGAGTGATTGGCACGGCCGGCGTTCTGCAGGTGGAGTTGCGGCAGCCCCAGGAGAGCTCCATGGCCGCCGTCCTTATCTCTCCAGCAGCCGCACTACACCCTGGGTCAGCACTTTGCCAGATGGAGCACACCACAGCTGGAGCTCCATTGTCCCCAAAGGTCACTGGGTAAATGAGGCGGATGTAGTAGAGCTGATAACCAGTGGCACAGGACACAGCTGAGATAGATACTACAACTCCCAGGAGCACCTCTGGTTAATGTGGCTTGAGCCAGTGGCAGGAGACTAGAAGGTGGGAAGAGATGGTGGTGAGAGAGTGATGTCAGCAGGTGTGCAGTGTCACCTGTGTGTGAATCTTTGTATGAATCTGTGTATAAATAGATATTTATTGACGCAGGTGTGCAGACTTTAGTGTGTAAATATCCGTAACTATTAGAGCTGAGTTCAGAAATGAGACTCGGGAGGTTCCGGACAAACAGACACACTGATTTGTGTGTGTGTGTGTGTGTGTGACAGTGAAAGAGAAAAGGGGAGACAGATAGATTGAGAGAGAGAGAGAAATAAAGGGAGGGAGGGAGAGATGGAGAGAGAGAAAGGGAGGGAGAGAAACCAGTTCACAGCAGGAGTCTATCAGCTGTCTAAGACATCCAACAGAAGCTGTGAAGCTCTGCACACATCACACATACATCTCCATGTAAACACACACACACAAACACACACACACACACACTGATACACACCTACACATGCACACATACACCCACCCACCGCGAGGCAACACCTTGCCAACAACCAACGTCTTCAATGTCGAAATCATTGGCAAGCAGTGTGTGTATTTGTCTGCACGCATGTACTGTGTGTGCCTGTCACAGTGCACCAGTGCATTAACCAAATCCTTCAGCCAGAACTATGATGACGGACGCAGTATGACAATCATTCTCAGCCATTTGCCACCCACAGAGACAAAATACACACACAGTAACTGCTTACTGATTTCTGTCTACGGAGCCTTTCTGTAACACAGCTGCGACGGGTCATTCTGACCGTTTAAAAAGTTGGATGTACAAAATTACTTTGTTGTTTGCTGGTTGAATATCAAGATTAAAATCGAAGGGTTAAAACGACCGCCTGGTTAGTTAGTTCTAGTAGTTCTGAAATGATTGGCGCTTCACGTGTTAAACCCCTGCGGCTGACCTGGTTTGCTAATGTGTACTACAGATAGCTCCTGAGTGGTCCCTGTTCGACCCCGGGGCCCATTCGGCGCTCATTTCAGCCTCTCCTCTTGCCCGTTGTGTCTTTCTTTTCTGTTTTTCTCCACTCTCCGTCTCCTCGCGGCACTCTCGCGGCAGACGGCTGGAGTTGGGAGAAAAGAGCGGGTCATTAGTGGCTGAATGGCGAGCTGCTGCCGGCGGTAACAGCAAGGGCCATGGGGCAGATGAGTGGGCGTCTCGGTGGCTCGGGCGGCGGTGGTGGGGTCCTCGGCTTTGGCGACGCCCCACTAATCATCGCTGGAGCGCCGAATGGAGACGCTAATGAGACGAGACGCGACACCGCAGCGAGAGAAATCAGTAATTACAGACACACAGGCACACACACACACACACACACACACACACACACGGGTGACATGGCCTATGTACACAACACTCAAACACACACAATGAATAGTCGTTCCCACTCTACCACTCTCTCTCCCTCTTTGTCACACACTCACTCACACACAGGACCATGCATGCACACGCACACACGCACACACACACACACACACACACACACACAGGTAACACTTTAGGGTATGGGTACATGAATTATCATGAATTCATGCATGAATGAATTCATGATTTACGTACTGTATTACTTCATTCCTTAATATCTCATGAATCATCAGGAATTTACATTAGTTAATAGTCTGTCATTCATGACCTCATCCATGAACAACACATCAACTAAAGCAATAGGTACGGTGAGCACATCATTATGATTTATGATTTATTAAGAATGATCATGATGATTTCTTTTTCTGCCACAAATGTAGTCATCACTACTCAAATTCTGATTTGAACACAACTTGTGCAGTTCTCTAAACACATGCCATTGTTCACACTTTAGTTGAGGGGCCACAAACATGATGAACTCATGAGTAATTAACCTGACATACATGTAATCATGGAGATCATGCTTAAGAAATCATAAATCATAATGATGGACTCACCGTAGCTATTGCTTTAGTTGATGTGTTGTTCATGCATGAGGTCATTATAGACAGACTATGAACTCATGTAAATTCCTGATGATTCATAAGATATAAAGGAATGAAATAATGCATAAATCATGAATTAATTCATGCATGATTTCGTGATAATTCATGTACCCTTACCGTAAAGTGTTACCCACACACACACACACACACACACACACACACAAATGATCACACACACTCATACACAAATGACACACAGTTATGTTGGAGACTTATTCCCTAACATCACGCACACACACACAAATGACACACAGATATGTTGAAGACTTACACACACACACACACACACACACATACACACAGGAACTGCAAAGACAAAGTGAAGCTAGCATGTGTAATTGCATCTCTGCATGGTAATAGCAAGCATGGAACACATCTTACTGAGGATGTGAAAATGCAAAATGTTCTCCTCGTGATAACAAACTGTCTCTCTTCAGACGGAGTCCGCTTCATCATGGCTAGCCTGTGCTCCGATCCCTCCTTTAACCTCTAACAGCCATTCTTCAAGTGCTTATGAACTTTGACACACAGCTAGGCTTCTGTAATATATCTCAACAAACTGTCTTCTAAGAGCCAAGAATTTGCATCTCTCCCTTTCTTTCTCTCTCCCTGTCTCTCCCTCTTTCTCTCTCCCTCTCTCTCTCTCCATCTCTCTCTCTCTCTCTCCCTCTTTCTCTCTCCCTCTTTCTCTCTCCTTCTCTCTCTCTCTGCACTGAGACCTTTTGCAATGTTGAAATCCAGCCAAACATCATTATGCTATTTCCCCATCCTGAAAGTAAATCTCAGTGGAGGTCGAGCTCCATGTCAATGTTCATGTCATTTTAAGTCTATGTCATATCCACCACTGATACCAAAACAGCCCTTTTAGAATCTACATTATGTTTTACAATAACTACTTGTACCAGTTTTAAAGTCATTCTCTGATGTGTTTTTGTTGTTTATTGAAAAAGGAGTTTGGTTCCAAAACGCTATCTCTATTTTTAATTGTATATTTCAGGTAATATCAATAAAATTGCAGTTGTGTTGTTTTGATTGAGTAAAAATGAGTCAAATACCAATAACCCAATTAAAGTTCCACTGAACATCATCTGAAAAACTAAATTTTTTAAAAAATATCTGCTGTTGCTCGGTAGGCAGGATTGTTGAAAAGGCAGCCATTCAGATAGATAGATAGATAGATAGATACTTTATTGATCCCCAAGGGGAAATTCCTGTGGTGAGCTCCGCTAATGACTACTTGTGAGGATTCTGTGTGTTCATCACACGAGGCTTGGAGCTGGAGGGAGAGTCCAGGGATACTGGGACACATGGAACTCATTCCTCTCACTCAGATACACTGCATGTCGGCAGACTGACCAGAGGGGGCGCTCTTTTGCACTCCTCTTGTCATAATCTTGGGAAAGAATAGATTTTTAAAAGACTTTAAAGTCACTTTGATGAATTTAATCATTACTTACACACTCAACATTATTTAGAGGGTCACTAAAATAGGTTTAGCAGTATTCAGACTGCATCAGTATCGTTGTGAGAGAGCGCTTAAAACTCTGTTTAGATTCTGTATAAATCTGCAAGATCTCATTCACAATAGTTTTCTACATACATTTCTTCACATACTGATGCCTCAATGATATTTCCTTTCCTCTCTGAGTTTTCAAGTCCCTGTCAAAAGAGCATATAATATCTAACAAGGGTTGAATGGAGCCAACCCACTATTCAAGGCATTTATCTGCTATGGCTCATCTCTACACTTGAGATGGCAGCCTGGTGTGTGAGGCTGTCTGCAGGGAGGCACTGGAGCTAATGGTGTGGCTTTTGAAAAACCCTGACATGGCAACTGTCAGCATAGCAAACTGAAGGAATGCAAGGAACTACAATTATCGCTCGCATCTTGTCCCACCACTTCTATATGAGCACTGAGTCCCCACATGAGGCATGTCAGACATCAGACTCTCCCTCCCTCTCTCTCTCTCCCTCCCTCTCTCTCTCTCTCTCCCTCTCTCTCTCTCTCCCATCTCTATCTCTCTTTCTCTCTCTCTCTTTCTATCTTTCTCTATCTCTCTTTCTCTCTATCTCTCTCTCTATCCTTCTTTGTATATCTGTGTCTCACCCACAAACAAAGACAGCCTGCTGCTTCATTGCTCCATTTCCTTACTCTCCCACACAATATCCGATCTTCTGTTCTCATTGTCTCTCTAAAAAGCTGCACTAGTTTGATCAGTGAGCACCTGTAGCTCATTTGAAAAAGGTAAATGATGACTTCCGTGTAATCATCAGGCCGTTGTAGGAGGAGGTTTCAAAGCAAACACCAGTGAAGACTTGTCATATGACATAATTACAAATTCTGAATGCAGTTCATTTAGATTGCTGTTTTCATCTGACTTGGAGATGAACACTTGAAAAACATGTCAGGTTTATCATAGTTCCACTGCCATATAACTTTCTAAGCTTACACCCTCATGGTGAATCAGAAACATAACCATTCACAAGGACTCTAGAATATGGTACTGTATTCATAGCACTAAACATTTTACCACCAAAATGATTCAGGACCCATTGTAACTATGACAGGTGGGCAAATCTGTGGAAAAGTGCGATATAAATTGCTGTAAAAACGAGATTTCTGAGTTCCATGCCTTATTAGGAAGTGGAGAACACAGGCTGCCTGGACTCTGTGTGGAGGTGTAAAGAGCCCTATTTCTTACTGTTCCCATTCTTGTCCACTCTCTAACTTTAAATGTTCCAATTAGGTGTGAAAAGGAGGCTGATATGTTTCTCTGTGTTGTTCCGTTACCCCAGAATATGTCCAGGAGTCCAAACCCCCGTCCTGATCTCTTCGGTAGAGAACTGCTAAATTAGGACCCAAAGATTTGTACCGTGGGAAAACTGGCAGCCAGGGAACTTTTGCCGTCTCTCTGTGTAGGACTATACGGAACTGGGGTCCTTTAGGCCTGAGTGGCGCATGTGGAGAAAGACAGAAATCTAAAGCCGTGCATACACTCTGCATCAATGAATCCACCAAGTTCATGTGCGTTTGCAATGTCAGCACTCAAAGTGGGTTAGCCGTGGTGGTGGTATAGGCAATCACACACACACACACACACACACACAGACACACACACACAGACACACACACACATACACACACACACTCTCTCTCTCTCTCTCTCTCACACACACACACACACACACACACACACACACACACACACACACTAACAAAAATGTGTGCCATTTCACTTTATCAGCATTTTGTTTCTATAGTAACATATTAATGAACCCAGTTCCTCTGCCGTTGGTCCATCTCTAGGTGGGGATGGTGTCGTATGGGCCCTGTGTGACTGTGTTCAAATGTTGCCCTGTTCATGCTGTTTGCCTTTAACCTGATTGCTGTTGCCTGGTTTATATGTTTTTAACATGTCTGCTACTGTGCTTGTGTGACTGCTCACCCTCCGGGACTATCTGCAGAGTGGAAGGGAGACTTTGCTCGATCATTATGAATATGTTTTATTAGGGGAATACAGACTGAAACCAAAACACAGGATATATTGGGTTGGGGTAAAAAATGTACTAGAGATACAGGAGAGAAAAATCAAACTAAATGCAGTTGTTACCAGAAGGTTTCCGGCGGTCGTCTGAGCTTGACATTATTTCAAGCCTCTCCGCACTGCTGTTTTATTTGCACGCCCATTTCATGCATCCGTGGCTAACACCACGAATGCTCATTTCCCTGGCCAGCACTGACCTTTAGTGATATTTAGAAAAAAGCGTGTCAGAACGGGACTGAGGAAGAACTGTGTCCATTGACAGCTAGAGTATAAATGTCTTCCTTGTACAATATAAACACGCCAGTCGTGTTCCTTCACCCTCTGCCCCTGCACACTCTTTTGTGGCTTTTTAAATTATTTGTACTGATGTGTAGGTGTGAAGTGCATGAACAATGGATCGCCCTCTGACACGGATGGTTTATGTGCGGTGGGTTTTGTAGCCTCCAGGGTGGAAATGTACAGATTTTGCTCAAAGATTACAGCAGCAGTAGAGGCTCGAGGAGACAACTTGGTGTCATTGGCATCATCCAAAAGGTTTTTAAAAGGCACTGTAAAATAAATAAATCAATGAATAAACAATAAAATTGTTATGACCAATCTGTTCTGCTCTGGCAGCAAAATTCGTCCTGCTCTTTTCACCTTGTTGCTTGTTGGTCAGTGAGTGACTTGATTTGGACTCGATAAATCCACCTGATCACTCTCGTTCTCGTTCTTTCTCTCACTGTGTGTGACTGTGTGTGTGTGTGAGAGAGAGAGAGAGAGAGAGAGATAAATATTGTGTCCATCTGTGTGTGTGTGTCTGTGTGTGTACGTATGTGTGTGTGTGCGCGTGCATGTGCGTGTGTGTGTGTGTGTGTGTGTGTGTGTTACATTAATAGACCAAATCAGGCAGGGGTATTTTGCTGCCCAAACCACCCCCACCCCCCTCACCAACCTCCCACCATAACCGAAGCTGGATGTATATCTCCAGCGAAACCCCAAACATCCCATCAGCCTCCTGGCCAATCTCCCATCATCCCCCTGCATGCTGCTGTAGGGGCAGCGCCCCAGCAATGCATGGCAGTCCAGGAGATAAGAGCACGCTGGACCCGCTAGACTCATCTCAGGGCAATTTCACCACATTCCTCATGGTCCTACTTCATATTGGCATTTGATAGGCAAGGTCTGTGTAGTAATTGCATTGCGCTGATGCAGTGAAAAAAGTGTGTGTGTGTGTGTGTGTGTGTGTGTGTGTGTGTGTGACAGAGAGAGAGAGAGAGAGAGAGGACCTTGTCGGTGAGTTGGCTCTGTGAATTGTGATGTGTTTAGTGCTGCCATGTCTTGTGGAGAAAGTGCGTTATTGGAAGTTGTCACTGAAATGGTCATGAACCTCTTCTTCAGTTTAACATTGTTTAAAATGATTGCCTTTTGTCTTTTCTCACCTGTTGTAATCTCTTTTGCCTGACTCCTTTACCATACAAGTACACACACACACACACACATACACACATACATACACACACACACACACACACACACACACACACACACACACACACAGCATGGCGTCTTTCAACAGAGGAAGCTCCCAGCGGAGACAACCGTTGAAAATGACACAAAGGCAAACAAAGGAACATTTCAAGCTTGTTTTGTTTTGCTATATCCATATTTTACTCTCTCTTCCCTCAGGTAGCTGATAACCATATTATGCTGTGAGTTAAAATCACAATTGAACATGGCAGGAAGATGTTGCCTTCTTTAATGGCAATTACACACACGATAGTTCCATATTCACTGCATAGTTCTATATGTCCAGGATAGTTCTATTCCCTTCATAGTTATATATTCACAGCATAGTTATATATGTCCAGCATAGTTATATATTCCCTGCATAGTTATATATTCACAGCATAGTTCTATACTCACTGCATAGTTATATATTCACAGGATAGTTATATATTTACTGCATAGTTCTGTATTCACTGCATAGTTCTATATTCACTGCATAGTTATATATTCACAGGATAGTTCTATATTCACTGCATAGTTATTCACAGGATAGTTATATATTCACTGCATAGTTATATATTCACTGCATATTATATATTCACAGGATAGTTCTATGCATACTGGTGTCATTTCGATTTAAACCATGTAAATTTAGTGATTTTACTTCCAGTAGCACTACTATTTGCAAATCTGAAATATAGAAATGTCCACATCAATGTAATGAATTTGTACTGTTGCCATATGTGTTATTTATGGTGAACAGTATATTATTTCTGATAAGTCATATTAAAATCCCTTTTACAGTAATAATAGCTTTAGTGTCTCATTAAGATGTTTTAGTGCAGATCAAAGCCTTTGGGCTATATTTTCGGATTATGATATGATTGCAATAGATTCTAAAGCAGTCCCATTAAATATGCCTCAAAGATCAGTCTGAAATAACACCAATATTGGGATTTCAATATTCAGTGAGCCCAGTCTCTGCCAAATGAATATAAAAAAAAGAGGAGCCCATTTCCGTGTGATTTGTGTTCTTATTGAAGGTGTGTTATCTACACAAAGACCCCAGAGGGCCCTGGGCTCCCAGGCCCCAGATTAATCAAACGTCTCCAATGGAGAAACAAGCGCCAACGGGCACCACTCGAGTAGGCAAATGCTCATCGGAGACACGCCGGAGCAGACGAGGCATTGATTTCAGGACACGGCGAAGGCGCCGATTGAGAACAGAAGCAAATTAATACTTTGTTACCACGTCCCGCGAGGGCAGCTTGGAGGAAGGAGGGGGGGGTAACTTTGGGAGAGGCACACATGGCTCTAAATCTAATAGTAATGTTCGTTCAGACAGACAGACAGGCAGGCAGACCACGGGAGACAAGACAACCTAGTGGCCAGGATTAGCATCTAGCATCTGACACTAAGCTGGTTCATCTACATCAAACATGGTTATATATCAAACGTGGGGTTATTCAAACGAGGCCTTTAGCTACATTTATTATCCTTCAGCCTGCGGAGCATTCACTTCCTGTTCCCCACCCTTGCGCTTCCTTATTGTTTAGTAGCAGATTCTTGCATTGTATGCCACTGCACATCATTTGACTACATTACCATACGTTCATAACTCCATGAATTGCGTTGGTATGAATCTGCTTTGTTCACTTCGTGCTGGATTTTGTCTACATCAGATGATCTTTTGTGACAGTGCCTTGCATATGTATAAAACAAGGGCTTTAATCTGTGGTCTAGTTTGCATGTGAACAGTTTATCTAAACACGCTGCTGTATAAATGTAAATATCATTAGCACTATTGGCGCTAGTCCGCTGTGGAGGATTCAGAGTTGGTTTCCTGTGCGTGCCAAAGCAAAGTAAAGGAGCTTCCAAGAACAGAGCCACTCAACCAAATGTAATTGTATTGTCCTTATACGTGATCTAAATAATTTTTCATTTGACTAAAACCCTCTCTGGATTAAAGGAGGCTTCTTTGACTTGGCAGACAGATAGAGCATTAGTGAACAGCAGTTCTATGTGACATTTGCTACACTTTTGTGATTTTACAACTAACAACTAATTAACAAAGTGATTGCCCTTAACACCTCTAATCTCTGAGAGTTATAAATAATATTATGGATAGACCTACAGCAGTCACTACAAAATGTGATGTACTCAAATTTGCCTAAAAGTACCCCTGAAAACATAGCAAAATCAATTCATTTAAATTAAGGTGCCCTTAATTTGTAAAAACTGCCTTTAAAGGTGCCATGTGTAAGAATTGAGGTAACCATATCCAAAAAATGAGCTACTCACATCAAAAGAATGTGAAGAAATAAGGGCGATGATGTTATTAAAAAAAATTAGCATGCTGAATTACTAGCCACAGCCCGACTGGTGTTGTAGTATAAAAATGGAAACTAGCAACAAAGTGGAGACAAAGACAATCCAAACCGAGCAGTGGCAAAGACAAAAAAACTCGAGGTTTATTGTAACGAATCCGGGAGTTCATACAGCGCATACATCAGCAGTACCACCGTACAAACTCAAAGACAAAATACAAACAGTCTTGCTTAAATACACTTCTAGGGATTCCCCTCACGTGAGCTCTCTGTCTGGTCATCTTGTGAGGCGTCATCATTACTTCAAAGCAAATATCATTCTTCAGTGATTGCGTTAAGAGAAAAAACTCATCAACAATGATTAATTGCCACCATCATGTGGAGTGACAAAGGTCACGCATGCATCTGATTGGGGTTGGCTCAATCTCAAGGCCTTGGGTGGCAGTGATAGAAACAAATGCTAAAATACATACACTCTGGAATGTTGAAATACATATAGTCTGGGAATTTCTCACTACAGTGTCATAATACCAGTTTCGGCCATGGGAGGCGGTATGCGGGCAACATAACCGCCAGCCAAACTGCAATACACGTTTCTTGGTTGTTACTCTAGGGTAGACCAACTCACTTTCTGGAGGTATACTGCCCCCATCTTTTATGGAATGTGGAGTATGAATTGATTTTTTGGCGGGCATCACACCTTTAATTTTACCTTAAAATACTTAACACTTAAGGTGTCAAGTCAGGGGTTCCCTTTATTTGTTGTGATTAAGGGGGTAATTTAGGACAATTTAAGTATATCTATTTTATTTTAAGGTGTTGTTGTTGGTGATTAAGGGGGAATTATGGAAAAATCAAAGAAGTAAGAGCTAAATTCAGTTTTCTCCTTAATCTACCTTAATCTATGCACATTTCTACTTAAAACAACTTAATTATAGAAGGGTTGTAAGGTCAAAAGTAAGGCATTCATAAGGGGTGAAATTAAGGGGTTTTGTTTCATAGTGAATTGAACACTGTATACTGTGGTGTTTTTGATCTGTTTGTCAAATTATCTCTAGTTTTGGTTTAGATATTCTACCTCCAAATACAGAGAAACAATAGAGGCAGATGTCATTAGAACCACACACATACCAGACTAGAGAATGTCATTAGAGCCACACACATACCAGACTAGAGAATGTCATTAGAGCCACACACATACCAGACTAGAGAATGTCATTAGAACCACACACATACCAGACTAGAGAATGTCATTAGAACCACACACATACCATACTAGAGAATGTCTATTGGAATGATGCATTACTCTGCCAAGCAGCAGAAAGACTGATGCAAACTCCTGTGCTTGGCTTTTCAAACACCAGGGGAAGCTGCCAGCAACAGACTGCCAAATCCTCCAACCCAATCACCTGTGGAAAACCAGAAGTGAGGAGAATACAGCATCAACGTAGCAAGCAGTGTCTAAGTAACCTTACAGAGAACATGAAGGAATTAAAAAACGTTTTCATTAAGGAAAAACTTCTAAAAAATTATTTCCCCTTTTCTCTTTTGTTGTTTTCTTCCTTCATGCTACTTTCTTGTGCTCTCTTGTGCACTCTCTCTCTCTTTCTCACACACACACACACACACACACACACACACACACACACTCTTATCTCACTGCTCACAATGACTGTCAGCTCCGTCCGGAATTCTAAGAGAGGGCGAGGCGTGAGAGGCCAACCGAATTTATGGCCATTTATGGTTTTTTTTTTTTTTTTCCTGCCTCCCCTCTTTCTTTCCTTCCCGCACAGATGAATTGACTGTTCCAGAAAGTTCCCACGGAGTACCTCGGGTCTCTCCTGAATTGCAATTTCATTTGTGTTTCACCTCCCTCTTTCAACCTCTCTCTCTTCCTATCAATTTTTCTTCCTTTCATTTCTTCTCTTCGCCATGCTTTCTTGTCCCTCTCTCTTCATTTTTTACCCCCCCCCCCCCCCCCCCCTCCACTCACCTTCTCCCCGGTCCACTCCGCCTGAAGCAGCGCTGACCTTGTGAAGAATGAGTGGGTCAAAAACTTGGTCAAACCGGAGGGTTGGTGTTGGAGAAAAGGGAGGAGTGGGGGTGATGAGGGTGGAAAAAAAAAGCTGGCTATTATAGTTCGCTCCTGGTAAGGTAATGAAAATAAATGATCTTAAATGGCCTTGCATGGACACTTGGCCTTGTGACCTAGTCGTTCCCACTCGCTTTGTCCTTGCTCGGAGGTGACGTGTGCACGTCTTCTGCTCCCAGCTCTCTCTTTTTTTTTCATTAGCTTTCCTTTATCGAGGCCATTCCCCTTTGAAGCATTTTTTATGACGTGACCCATATGCATATGCTTTCCATGTTAAGGAGGCCTGAACTTCAACACAATGGCCTCCTAGCCTTTGCTGTTACTGTATGTGTGTGTGTGTGTGTGTGTGTGTGTGTGTGTGTGTGTGTGTGTGTGTGTGTGTGTGTGTGTCATACCAGCACTGAATGCTTTGATTCTGCTCTGCTTGGTATTCAAGTGCATTGACATTGCGGAAGGAAGTGCATTTGGCTTTTGTGTGGGCTAATTTATGTGTCCCAACATGGCAACGCGGGAGCCAGCGCCCAGATGTAGCCGAGTAAAAATAGTTTCCAACGATTGTCTGCGAGGTTTTGTGGCTTTGCCACTCCGGCTCGATTTGTCTTTCCGTCGTTCCTCCTCCTCCTCTCCCTCCCTCCCTCTTTCTCTCTCTTTCCCCCCCCCTCTCTCTGACGCCCCACCCTTCCACTGAAGATGCTACTGTGATAGCCCTGTGTCGCCTGCGGTTTCCGATATGTTGTCTCTACTCTGTCTCCGTTACAGGGAACTCAGAGGTCACCGAGTCGTGCGGTGAAAATAGACACACCGGCCGGCGTTGGCCACTGAGGGGTCCTGCGCGGAGCACTGTGTCAGCATTCGGTTTTCTATCCTTGTTTACACTCACTGGAAATGCGCAACTTTTCTCCCCACATCTTCTGTATCCTTTCTGTGTTCTCTCTCTCTGTCTTTCTCCCACTGCGTGTGTGTGTGTGTGTGTGTGTGTGTGTGTGTGTGTGTGTGTGTGTGTGTGTGTGTGTGTGTGTGTGTGTGTATGAGCTCCTGGGAACTTGTGAATGTGTGTCAGAGACAGAATGTCCAGGGGAGTCGAGCATTTCACACAGGTCGGTAAAGATGGGCTACATTTCCATATCATCCCCCATTCTGCTCTTATTTTTAAACACCTCATGTGTGTGTGTGTGTGTGTGTGTGTGTGTGTGTGTGTGTGTGTGTGTCTGTAGCAGACATCCATGTAGGGATTCTCTGTATGTGGTGATGTAGGAAGGATTTAAAACAATAATAAATAAATAAACCACACATGAAACAAGTTTCATTTCAGAATGAATACCCACAATTCACAGTGTGAGACTTTGGAGGATGCATCACATGCATTGGATCTATCTCACTGCTGTTTTCACCAACACATAAAGAATACATACACACAAAGAAGAAAACAGAATCCAAATGTGCCCAGAAATATTTGTGTAAATATAATTACCACTAAATGAACACATACAAACACACACACTTACACACACTCTCTCTCTCTCTCTCTCACACACACACACACACACACACACACACACACACACACACACACACACACACACACACACACTCACACTCACACTCACTCTCTCTCTCTCTCTCTCTTACACACACACACACACACTCAAACTCTCTCTCTCTCACACACACACACACACACACACACACACACACACACACACACACACACACACACACACACACACACAGAGAGAGAGAGAAATCCCATGTAAAGTGGTAAAGGATTGTAGATTTAGACTTTTGTGTCTTGGGTCAGATGACTGAATCATAGATGAATATAGTGATGTACAGTAGACTAGATGTACAGTGAACACACACACACACACACACACACACACACACTCACAGTGGAGGGGAGATGTGTCAAAGTGGGATTGAGCAGATGGAGAGAGAGAGAGAAAAAAAAGTCTTGGAGAGCACAGAAACAGAATAAAGACATGGAAGAAGTGATCATGGAGAGAGGAGGGAGAGAGAGAGGAGAGAGAGAGAGAGAGAGAGAGGAGAGAGAGAGAGAAGAAAATAAATAAAAAATGAGAGGAGCAGACCAAGGGCGGTGTCATCCCATGTGTCTGACAGAACAGAGAAAAAGATGGCAGTATAGGGGAAAAGGCGAGTCAGGGAGGAGAGGAGAGGAGAGGAGAGGATGGGAGAGGAGGGGAGAGAAGAGAAGGGGAGAGGAGAGAAGAGAAGAGAAGAGGAGGGGAGAGGAGAGGAGTGGTAGGTGTCATCCCAGAGTATCTAGAACATGTGAAGCGCTGGCCTCAAAATGAGGGCCTGAACATGGCTAACCTAAAGACTGAGAACAAGGGAGGACAGGGGCACAGAGGGAGGGAGGGAGGGAGGGAGGAGAAGAGAACTGAGCTGGCTAAAGGCCCAGAGTGGGGAAGAGATGGAGAGAGAGACAGCGAGAGAGAGAGAGAGAGAGAGAGAGAGAGAGAGAGAGAGAGAGAGAGAGAGAGAGAGAGAGAGAGAGAGAGAAGAAGAGGGGGTGGAGTGAGATGAAAAGCTGGAGAGGAGCCAGTCATGTGGCAATAGACTGACATGGACTGGGAGTCTGAGAGAGTCTGTGGAGAGACTATGAACTAGAGAGAGAGAGAGAGAGAGAGAGAGAGAGAGAGAGAGAGAGAGAGAGAGAGAGAGAGAGGCACACAGTAGAGAAAGTGTGAGACACAGTGAGGAAGTGGCCAACAGAGGGATAGAGAAAAAGGGAGAGAGAGAGACGGAGACAGCAGAGAAAGAGAGAGAGAGGGGGGGGGGGGCAACAGAACAAGAGAGAGAGAGAGAGAGGGGGGGGGCAACAGAACAAGAGAGAGAGAGAGAGGGGGGGGGGGGGGGCAACAGAACAAATCCAGTGCTTTTTCTCTGCCCATCCGTGAGTGCTTTTCTGTGGGCTGTCCAGCGCTAATCTTGTGGAGCAGACCTGCAGCAGTCCGGCCATTCTGACTTTGGTCCGGCTTTTTAAAAATGCCTGCGTATGTCTGTGTGTGTGGCCCAGACTCCGGGAATTAATAACCATCAGAGAGAGGACGCTGGCAGAGGCTCAGCATACGCCGGCATGTCCACTCGCTGACCGCCAGCTGCGCCTACTCTGACCACAGGAGAGAGGAGTGGGGCAGGAACATCCAGGATGAGAGGAAGGCCATGAGAACACCACAAATGGCTGGATTTGTGGCATATCGATACTTTAGTTAGTATTAGTTATTTTTGGTCACATTTGACACACGAGTCATTTTGCCCGAGTTCGGCGGCGATATAGGTAGGGGGAAGCTACGTCAAGGCGCCGGGGACTCTGAAATGAGGTGAAATTGAATAAACCAATGCAACCATTGTTAAAATCTATCTATCTATCTATCTATCTATCTATCTATCTATCTACAGTATCTATCTATCTATCTATCTATCTTTATTAAATAACTCGACCTGACTCTGCCCACTTTGTGCGTCTGACTTCGCTCTGGCCACAGTGTGCATGCACTGTCGGCAAATACGTTGTCAAACTCACACCCATTGTGTGTTAGAAAAGATGGGTTCAAAAAGCCCACAGTGGATATGAAACAGTACATTGTGTACAGTATGTTTTAACATGCTTTAGACCACAGTGGATATGAAACAGTACATTGTGTACAGTATGTTTTAACATGCTTTAGACCACAGTGGATATGAAACAGTACATTGTGTACAGTATGTTTTAACATGCTTTAGACCACAGTGGATATGAAACAGTACATTGTGTACAGTATGTTTCAACATGCTTTAGTGGATATCAACCAGTACATTGGGAAAGCAGGAATACAACGCTGCTGTTGCATATTCACAACAGCCCAAGTTATTGGAGTCCTCAGTTAGGTTCATTACAATTAACAGTAGTCAACACACAAATAATAGATTTGGTAGTTAGGGAAGGATAGAGTATCCAACAAGGGCCATCGGTGGCACCACCAGTGTGTATACTATTCAATAGTATCTGGCATGGTGTTCCTGGAAATAACAAAGCCCATTCCACAACTTCCATGAAATGCAAGATTAACAAGACTATCCTCTGTAGGGTTGTGTGTGTGTGTGTGTATGTTTGTGTGTGTGTGTGTGTGTGTGTGTGTGTGTGTGTGTGTGTCTGTGTGTGTGTCTGTGTGTGTGTCCTTTGGATCAAAATAAAAACATTCTGTACTCATTCAGTGACCCTTTCCACACTTGGGAGAGATGCTGGCAAGCCATGTTGACACCCCTCTCATTTTTACCCTTTCTCTCTCTCTCTCCATCTCTCTCTTTCAATCTTTCTCTCTCTCCATCTCTCTCTCTCTCTTCCCTCCTCTCTCCTACTAAAAAATATGTCACGCACTGTGGAGACGTACATTGTGCAGCACAGACGTGGGGAAGGGGGGTCTTGGCAGAGTTGGGGAAGGGGCTTCTCTTTCAGCATAAAATGGGCATTTTGGCCTGGCAGAGGGAGGAGAGGAGCGGAGGAAGCGGGGCGGAGTGCGTCTCTTCTGTGAGTGCTGGCATCAAAGGTGGCTCCCCTGAGGTGCACACACAGACTAATGATCACATGACACACCAAAAGGAGGGGGGGGGGGCAAGGGAACGATAGCCTCGCCCGCCTCGCCCCCCCCCCCCCCCCACCCCACCCCATTTTTTATTTTCTCTCTCTCTCTCTCTCTTCTCTCCGTTCTTTCTCTCTCAGGTATCTAGGTCAAAGGAAATGTATTCCACTTCAGCTCCTGCTCCTACCTAAGATGTCAGTTACATTCAACAGTCCTCTAATCTATACTACACCAGTGGCACAACTGGGCCTATCCAGCTCAATGCAATATGAGGATGACCTCTTTATTCACCACTGAGGAAAACATAACTGATTAAGGGAACAACTGAATGCTGTGCATTGCAATCAGTTTGCACTATCATCAACATTCTTTAACCATATGCTATTTTTCAACTTCATCGAGGTCATTTTGTGTTAACTGTTGAAAATTGGCTTTAAAAATGCATTTCAGTGAATTGAATCAAGTGAAACTGCTTCAGTGACTTAACAGCATCACTATTATATTAGTAATGTAATCAGGCACTAATCTCTACTAATAGGTATTAGTGGCTCACTCACTCAGACAGAGGAACTTGACTTTGTTTGATCAGGCACAGACGCTGTTTGAAAAAAATTAAAAATTAAAATAATAAATCAAGACAGAGGCCCTGAGCACAGTCTGCTAAAGTGAGCATATTTCCATTCATCATCCATAAACAGTCTTTTTATTTATTTAAAGCAGCCTTGCATTGCCTCTGGCTTGCATTTAATGTGCAATAAATATAGTCCATTTTATTTAGAAGTGGAGTTACTACAGACGCCCCCGCTGGTGTGTTTAGAAATACTTAATCATGTTTATTTGAGAGTGTACCTCTAATAACACCCTGAACATACAGTACACGCTAACCTTAATTACATTTCTATTTGAAGCTGACACTGAGAAAGTCAGAGCTGTTAGAATATTTGCTTGAACAAATTATCAAATTTTGGGAAAATATCTGTGTGTGTATGTGTGTGTGTGTGTGCGCGCACGCTCATGCATGTGTGTGTGTGTGTGTGTGAGTGTTTGGGCCTGAGGTTAGCCAGCTCTCAGGCAGACCTAAGTT
>NW_027468650.1:10439385-10449385 GCF_046254945.1 Alosa pseudoharengus | reverse complement strand
AACCAACACACCTACAGGGAAGCGACACAGGCCTGGCTCTCACTGAGGAGGAATTAATGATGTTACTGCACGCTTTGCCAAAACATTAGATGGGGGTGATGGAGAGAGAAGGGGGAGAGAGAGAGAGAGAGAGAGAGAGAGGTTTGAGTAGAGTACTGGTGGGGGTGATGGAGGGAGAGAGAGAGAGAGAGAGAGAGAGAGAGAGAGAGGTTTGAGTAGAGTACTGGTGGGGGTGATGGAGAGATTGGGTCTGTGTGTGCAGTGGCGGGCTAATTTTACCCATAATTCCTCTGGGACTGTTTTGTCCAGGAGAAGCTGAGTAAGCCTCTCGGTGCCTCGGTCAGTGTGAGATGTGATGTCATCTGTGCCGCGATGCTACTGCCTGCCTGGCCGATTCCGAGGAGGATCCCTCCATCTCACCTCCATGAGCCACCCATCTCATTCTCCTTCCCTCCATCCCTTTCTTTTTATCCCTCTCTTTTTCTGTCGTTTCACAACCTCTCCTTCCCGCCTTGTCTCTTTCCAGCATGCGGTGACATGTGCCGGAGTTTTCTGCCTCCAAATATAGAGTTTCCCCCTTTTTCCCCTCTTTTTTCTCTTTTTTCTCTGAATCTGCATATTCTCTATCCCTTTCTGCCCCTCTTGCTTTCCTGCTGGCATCACACACACACACACACACACACACACACACACACACACACACACACACACACACACACACACACACACACACAGTTACACGCTTACACACCACTGCTCCACTGAGGGACCGGTTGCCTGCTCGTCCAACCGAACGGTGTTGGGATTAACCCCCTGACAGCAAAGCAGCCACAGCACTGAGCCCTCACTCTCTCTCTCTCTCCCTCTCTCTCTCACTCTCTCTCTCTTGCTCTCTCTCTCTCGCTGATGTCGTTACAGGTCAAGCCTCCTGCTGGCCGGATCGTTTTACTCTCCATCCCTATCGATCCCTCTGGCCTGGCAAAAAACGCTGAGCCAGTTCACGCCTGCCTGGCTTTTAGGATCCTCGATCCTCCCACCCCCGGAGCCCCCCCCCCCCCCACCCCCCGGCCTAATGCCGTTTCATTTCAATTAGCTCTACTGTTCCCTGTTCACTTTAAATAGCAACAAATCGCCCCCCTGTCCTTAAGGAGATCAATTACTAGGCCTCTAAAGCATCACCCTGTTTGGCCTGCGGTTTATTCATTTATATACTTATTTACTTCTGAAGAGGAAAATTGACGGCACCCGTGTCTAAGGACTTGCGACAAGGCATCCCCAGAGTAAATAGCCACATGACGGCAATTTAACAGAAATCTGAGGCGGGTTTATGCCAGCTCCTTCCAATAACGTCCAATAAAAATGTTCCCGGTCACATGGTGACTTTTATGAGCGACTGCGAGTGTTTGTCACTCGTTTGTCACTGGAAATTGCCGACATGTGCTGTTTCGAAAATTAGAGGGAGTTTGAGTGTGTTCTCTTTGTTCAGGGGCCAGAGTGGCTGTCTTATTGCTCGCTGTTAGATGCAGAGTTTCCCAATCCGGATGACTCTCATAATCCTCCCGCTGTGCTTCTACGGTATTGGCCAATCCTGGCAACAAGCAATTTTGGCCAAATAAGTGTAATATTCTTGTGAAAGAGCACTCTCATTCTCTCTCTCTCTCTCTCTCTCTCTCTAACACACACACACACACACACATACACCCTGCTCTCTAGAAACGATCCAATGGCTGCACGTGTCCTCAGAGATCTTCCTCCACGTCCAGTTTACTCTCCCAATATGCCTGCTCTGTAACACACAACTAAAAGTACCTCATCAGCCACAGACAGCATCTGAACGAATGAACGAACACGGATGTTTTGTGATCATCTGGAATGAGATGATTGTGACGGATGTTTTGTGATCATCTGGATTGAGATGATTGTGACGGATGTTTTGTGATCATCTGGAATAAGATGATTGTGACGGATGTTTTGTGATCATCTGGAATAAGATGACTGGATGTTTTGTGATCATCTGAAATAAGATGATTGTGACCATACATTCTCGGGGAAGACAAAAAGAAGAAAAAAATAAACATTGTTATAGTATCTCCTGTTGGGACATGGGGCTGTGGATGCTGTTGTTGATGCTGATGTGGTTGCTGATGCTGTTGCTGTTGCTATGTGGAGCTTCTCTTGAAGCCTGTATGAGCAGGGGACATGGGGCTGTGGATGCTGTTGCTGATGCTGTTGTTGTTGCTGATGCTGTTGCTGTTGCTATGTGGAGCTTCTCTTGAAGCCTGTGTGAGTGGCGAGGAGAGGGCCGTTAGTGGGCCCGGGCCCCACTGTGTGAGTGGCGAGGAGAGGGCCGTTAGTGGGCCCGGGCCCCCCTGTGTGGAGGTAGAGCTCACCAGCTCACCCAGGTCCTCCGGCGGCTGGCCATACTAATCAGATGGGCTGGCCGCGAGCCTGCGCTGGAGGGCTGGGGTTCTGGCCAACCGCTCTGATGTTTTTCAACGGGAACATTTATTATCCCCACATCCCACACACCCAGATGCTTGAGAGCCCCTCCCCCCCCCACACACACACACACGCACACACACTACTTATCACTAATCTCCCTTGCCTAGCTCCCTTCTTCTTTGGCTTACTCACAGTCCTTAGCTACAGGTACATAATAACACACACAACACACAACATATCATCAGCAGCACCAGAGGACTAACACAGACTACCACACACAACATAGCATATTCAACAACCTTTCAATAAATATAATGACACAACTGTATACAACTGTAGAATATAGTGTTAAAATGCTCTGAAATGATATAAAACCATTTTTTTCTTTTATAAACAAACAAATAAATAAACAAATGACCCATTTACCAGCAGTCCCTGTGGAATAAGCACTGAAGCCTAGAATACAGCCTCAAAGCTTATGAAACACATGGAAGGGCCTACAGTCTATAGTCATGTGTACAACAGAAAAGAACATGGAATTGTAAAAGCATAGAAAAACAAGCCTTTACTTAGCCTAATTGTTCATTCATAAGACTTAGTAATCATATAATTTTACAGAAAAATACTGTAAAATGTTTACACTGAAAAAAAAAGACTTGAACATGATTCGAGAAAACCTTTGATTAATTTCTGTTCATCACTCCTGAAAGATTAGTGTTCAGTGTCTATTTGAAATGATTGTTTCTTGAATCCAGACCATGGTAAATCTGAGAGAAACGATACCATATTAATGGCTACGGAATGTCCTCGCTTCCTTCCACTAAACAGCCCCGGACCTCCGTGTCTCCTGTCCCACTTCGTTGATGTGCGCGCCGAGGCGCTGGCTGCAACTCTCTCCTCTCTCCCAGGGACTGTCAAGCAGCCAATCAGAGGCGAGTCCCTTTCTGACACCCAGCTCGAGGACTGATGCAGCGCGAGAGAGACGCAGCTCACACACGGACCCTAAGCGACCGTGGGACTGCAGCACTACCGGACGGATACACCCCTGCCTGACCTCACACCGGGGAAACCGGGATTTGCTTCTGAACCAGACAACACAGAGGGTGAGAGAGGAGGTAGTTTTCTCCTGATTTACACATTTTTGCGTGTTTTTATCGGTTTGACCGCAACGCTGTAAATGGCAACGTCTCTCTATCAAGCTGTGTGTTGGTGTCTTAGTATGAAGCGTAAAGGTCACCAGTGAATACTTTTGTTATTGAAATGTATCATCTTGGCTGTTTTGTAAAGTGAAAGCGGTAAACATCGGGCACGTCGGGCACAGTTCGTCCTATAAGATTAGCCTACAGCGGCAAGTACGGTAGCTCGAGTTCGACAAAGTTTACAGAACTGTGTTTTTGGTTGTCATATCTGATGCAATGTCATATTTGCCCCCGTGTATCTTACCCTGTTATGGATACGAGATGCTGAAGCGGCAGAACGTGTGGACACTCGGAATAAACCGATATACAGTCCGTCGGCACAGTGGGAAACAGAAATACCGCATTAAGGTGTTCGTGTGAGTGTCCAGGTAAATTACGCTGCAAGGCGGTATTGACTTTAAACCAAAGAGAATGCGGAGGAAATTCGCTATGCTTGTGTAGCTTCTGATTTTCCATTTATTTTATTTTTGACACGGAATGATTATTAGTTTCTAAGTAAAAGGACTCCCCACATTTTCCTGTTTTGTCGCTGTTCCGATCGCTTAAGTGATATTCGGACAAGGATTTGTATAGCTTTACCAGTGAAGCGTAACGTAGCCACCGAGGGTGCCTCTCAGAAAGCAGAGGGACTTTATCGTGAGAGGCTGGTGGCTGGAGTTAGGGAGCGAGTTTTCCTCGGGATGCGCCTGGATAAGGCCAATCGAAAATACAACTTCTGAGTTCAGAATCGCTGTAGCTCCAAAATCGTCACCGAAAAATCGTCATTATTGATGTACGTATGATCATGTGCTTTCTGTGGCTCGGCCAGCATTAGACCATGACTATGTTGATTTCCAACGCTCGCAATGTTGCCATGAGCTGTTTAGTTTTTAATTGATTGTTTGTAAAACCGTACGGGTTATTGATAGTTTGATCAAGCTGTTGGTAAGGTGTTGCTAGAGTTGGATGAACAATATGCCCAGACAAAAGTACCAAGTGTGATATTGTAAAAACACTATTTCTTGAGTTTCTTCTTCTGAAATGCGCATCGGCGATTGTGGGATTGTCTTTCCTTGCGTGTACGTTGCCAATGCTCTCCGTCTTTACGCACAAACGCGAACCGTTAAGTTTTCTCAGCAGATGACAGCGCCTAGAAAGATTGAAATGTCGCCCCGGGCATTTGCGACATCTGTAGGGTGGGTGGGGTGCGTCGGTCGAGGGGTGGGATGGGGGTTACCGATCTGATCGTGCGCTCGGTATATGTTCCGGTTTGAAGTGCTGAGATGAAAGCGAGAGGGAGTAGCGCGGAATCGGTGTGTGATCAAAGACCTACGGGGAACACAGCACAGGTGCTGAATATGTAAAGGTGCTGTGCAATCAGAATGACTCCTGCATGGCGTGTGTGTGTGGTGTGTGTGTGTGTGTATGTGTGTGTGTGTATGTTTGGGCACGCGTGGGTGCGTAAGGATCAGATGTAGACATCAAAACCATAATTATTCTATTAATATAAAGCAATGCACGCATGGGGAATTGAATAAAAAGGGTTAGATCTCAGCTCAAAGGTAAGACACATGTTTAAGCCTCCACCCCTGTAAGCTGCCCCCTCCACCCAGTAAAGATTGATTGTGTCTCTCAGCGTGATAACACTAAATAGTACTTTTTTAATTTTATAGACAGTATAGATACTCAAGTTCATTGCTTGTCTGCGTGTGTGTGCGAGATACGTCTGTATTGTCATCACTGGAAGCTGGAGTTTAGCCAATGTTGTGTTCACAGTGACAGGCTACGCAGAGTGATGCGATTACAGGCTGCAGCTGCTTGGCCTTATATTCATGTTCCTCCTGCGCTGGACTGGCCAGATCACTAGCGGACACGGGCACTGGGCAGTACGGGCACTGGGCAGTATGGGCACTGGGCAGTATGGGCACTGGGCAGTATGGGCACTGGGCAGTATGGGCACTGGGCACTGGGCAGTACGGGCACTGGGCTGTCAGGCCGGGGCATCCGGAGCTCTGGGAAGCACCCCGTGCGTCAGGCTTTCAGACGGTAGCTCCTATGGGACCTTCTCAGAGACAGAGAGAGACACACACACACACACACACAAACACACACACACACACACACACACACACACACACACACACACACACAGGCAGAGGCACAGACACATGTACAGGCACAGACACACACAGACACACACACACACACACATAAAGACACAAACCAACACACACACACACACACACACACACACACACACATAAAGACACAAACCAACACACACACACACACACAGGCACAGACACAGACACACACACACAGACACACAGCAGACACACACACACACACACACACACACACACACACACACACACACACACACAGCAGACACACACACTCACAGACACACACACACACACACATAAAGACACAAACCAACACACACACACACACACACACACGCACACACACACAGGCACAGACACAGATACACACACACAGACACACAGCAGACACACACACACACACACACACACACACACACACACACACACACACACACACACAGCAGACACACACACTCACAGACACACACACACACACACACAAACACACACACACACACACACACACACACACACACACACACACACACACACACACAGGCACAGGCACAGACACACACAGACACACACACACACACACACACACACACACACACACACGTAGATTAATGATAACAGGCCTATTAATGATAACATAGTATTCTTATCTTGTGGCAATATTGCCATATTTGCCGTGCCAATGAAGTACTTTGGATGGAGTTGAATTGAACTGAATTGACTTGAGGGAGAGAGAGAGAGAGAGAGAGAGAGAGAGAGAGAGACTGAAATAGGACTCTCTTGATGCCTTTGAAGTCAATGTCAAAACACCCAAAGGTGTCAGAACATTTACATTTTGTGACTTCTTCCAATGCATTTATGGGTGGATTAACTGTACAGAAATCTATACTCTGTGACCAAATACCAGTTATATGCAGTTATGTAGGTGTTTTGCCTCTTACTGTAGGAAATCCCACATGAAATTAGCACAGAATGACATTCTGTAGAACTTCAGCAGTTTTTGAAGTTCTATATTTGAGATTAGAATCACCTTTATTAATGCTCTCCCTCCAGTCCTCTCTGGGCCAGATGTACGGACATTTGCGAACGCAGCGCTATCAGCGCCGTGGCCAACCCACAGAAAGCGCACGCTGTGCCTCTTCATTTGACGTGCTATTCAGGGCCGTAGTCACCATAGACATTGAGGGGGACGTGTCCCCCCCAATATTCAAATATGACCAAAATTTCCCCCCCAATATTTGGACATAGAAAAATAAAGAAAGAATAAAGCGCTATACTAGGAAACCAAAACGTATCTGAAATGTAATCGAACGTAAATAACGCACAAATTAGTGACCTATGGTTCCAGAGTAGCCTACACCCCTGAGTGGTTTGTCCTTGTGATTTTCCGTTTTTCGTTAGTGGCGTGCGCTATCAAAAGCTTCCATTTACTGCACCCTACTGTGGTGAGGTAGGGCTGTCAACAATATCGCAAAAGCTACTAGTACAATTTTCACAAAACTTCTTGGAAAGGTGTAGCACAGGCTAAGGAAATCCCATACATGTTTGGACCCGATCCGACTGAAAGGGAACATTTTCCATATTGTAGCCTATTCTCGCAATGATAGCGAAAGTGAAATGTTTTATTTTAAATGATGAATTTGTGCAAGCCTGTGTCATTTCTTTCACGTCTTTCAACATAAATAATGCATTCATATGCTATAGTAATGCCAGAAATTACCGTGTATAGGCCTCTTAGAAATGATTGTTGCATCTTGCATATTATTTAGATGTGCACTCAATCGCGCATCCATGCAGGCAAAACGTGATCAAATGTGGCGACGTTTAAAATACGTGATAGCCTACAGTTAATGTGAATCGCGGACAATAACCAAAGAAAGGAATTTGCACCTCCATTCACCAATTAAAGGCTGTAGTAGGCCTTGTGTTTCTACATGTTGGCACAAAACGTCATTTCTGTCAGAAGGCAGTCTATAATGCATACAGGGGTAACATGAGGTGAGTCAGACAGAAGAGGGGCCTGTCTTAGTAGCCTATTCCTGAATCCTGTCCCTTTCAAACTACGTTAAAATTGTGTGATTAGCCGCCAGCATAATAAAATCTAAATTAAAAGACAAAATCTTATTAGGCTCCAAACCTATGAGTCTAAGCCTTAGTTTAAAAAAATCTTCAGGTGTAAGTAATAAGTTAAAGAACCACATTCTGTGTAATATAGAGGTTATCATAAGATACTTAAGATAAGATAATTTCTTTTAAAGTATACATTTTGAACACAGGTGAACACAGGGATGGACCAGTGAAGTTGCTTCTTCTCCACCCTTCTCTTTTCACAAAACTCACCGGAGGGCGGGGGGGGGGGGGCATCTGTGTCCAGGGGTTCATAATCCATCCATGCCATGCCTATGTCCGTCAAAAGTTTGGAATAACCTAATTGACTGACCTAACTAACGACTTGTTTGTGATTTTTAATAATAGTTTTGCATGGTAGGAAATGTATTGAAATTGTGTTTGGGGGTCCCTCAGACCCCACCACAGATTTGGTCCCCCCCAATGTTGACATCATGACTACAGCCTTGGTGCTATTTCTCATACCTGTAGCTCATCGTGTAATCAGCACCTTTCTCCGCCCCCTACCGCAATTTGCACTGCTTACAACTGAACTGAACAACTGAATGATTCAATCACGAGTGCAGTTCCATTGAAAGGAATCAAAAGTTTAGCGGTCATGAAATAATACAATACATGATAAGAAGATGTCAACAATCAGAGAGATGATGCAGAGCAGTATTCTACTCCACTTAAGAAAATGCTCCAACTACTTGTGCACGTAGGCTTTAATAGCCAAATCTAGCAGGTAGGAAAGTTTAAGTTGATGACGTGAAAGTGAAAGTTAGACATTAGAAAGGACGCGAAAGTTAAGGTTGCTTCTGGCATAGTGCAAAGAAGCAAAACTGCTGCTCTGAATACCGATTCTGTTGTCTTTGAACGTTTCTCTTACTGACACATTTAACCACAATTTGGATTAACGCCTGCTTTTAAAAGGAGGAAATATTTCACCGCAAACCAGACATAAGCTTTCATGGGAAGTTTTCGTACATACAGGGGAATACCTAATTAGACACATTTTACGCTTCTCCCGCCATCTTTTTACCCGAAAGTCCCACTTTGCCCTGACCCTCATACCTCTCTGTCACAGACATCCACACACATACACACAAATAGGCACAGACACTGACACACATACACACACACATACACACACAAACAAGAACAGACAGACACACAGACAGACACACACACACACACACACACACACACACACACACACACATACACACACAAACAAGAACAGACAGACACACAGACAGACACACACACACACACACACACACACACACACACACACACACACACACACACACACACACACACACACACACACACAAGCAGAGGGAGAAAGAGCTAGAGAGACAAACGGTTGGTGATATTTCTTCATCCCCAAAGTGTGAAACATAATGCTGGAAAAAGGCAAAACATCAGCAATGAATATGAAGACACTGAAATACGGTCTCCCTCCTCTTCCTCTGGACCAACGCCTTCGCTGGCACAGAGTGAATACTGCTGCCAATGGCAACAACACCTGAGTTAGACACTGGGTGATTTGGAGGTCCTTAGATCCCGAGTCGTGTCATGCAGTTCCAATTATGGCACCAGCAGACCGTGATTATCCCTCCGCCACATGTGTTTGCCCGCTGAATGCCGTGTTGTATGAGGAGGTCGACACCTGATTTAACAATGGGCAATTATCTCTGTGGTGTGTGTGTGTGTGTGTGTGTATCTGTGTGCAGAGGGATGTAATGACATGTACAGCAGCACTGACAAATCAATTATCACCCCCCACCCCCCGCCCTGTCTGTGTGGAGGAGTAGGACCCGAGTGTCATTATCATAACCGCGTCACTCTGCTGTATGCTGGGCTGAGGGAGAGCACAGCGCAAGGCTGATTGGTGATGTGTGTGTGGGTGGTGTGTGTTGACATAGTGGGGACACATGTATGGGAGAGTGTGTGCATGTAGATGTGTGTGTGAGAGAGAGAGTGTGTGCCTGCTGTGTTTGAGAAAGACAAAAAGGGAATGTGTTTGTGTGTGACAGTGTGTGCATGATTGAGAGAGAGAGAGAGTGTGTGTGTGTGTGTGTGTGTGTGTGTGTGTGTGTGTGTGTGTGTGTGTGTGTGTGTGTGTGTGCGCGCGCGCGTGGG
>NW_027468650.1:10424385-10431885 GCF_046254945.1 Alosa pseudoharengus | reverse complement strand
ATCTCATATGTACTGCTCCAGTAGTTAACCTTTTACCTCATTAACCAATACCAAGTCCGTTTGTCCTTCCAACAGTTCACATCCTTCCTCATCAACCAATGGCAATCCATTCCTACAATTACACAAGCTCCTACCTCATCAACCAATGCCAATCCATTCCTACAATTACACAACAAGCTCCTACCTCAACAACGGCAATCCGCCCAACACATCGCTTATGTCATCGCGAATGTCCATCCTTGTGCCCCCCCACCACCCCGCACCCCCTCGTCCCCATAACAGCTCCGCATGTAAGCTGTGCCACTGTGTGGGGCTTGTGCTAGCTCTCCAGGCTAACGGGGGCTAATCATCTCTATATGAATTAAACATGCGGCTGATTATGAGAATTACTGCAGTCGCGCTCCAGGCCACAGCCTCCTCATCAAGTGGAGCCGCACAGAGTGAGTGAAGGACGGGTGACACGCGTTGCCTTGGGGCGTGTCATCCGTCCACTTCTCATTAGCGCGCCGGACAATCTGAGGGGAAAGTGGGGCCGGGAGACTGAGAAGTGTGAGTAAATCAACTGCACTCCCTCTATCCCTCCCTCATTCCTTCTCCTCATCCCTCTCTCTTTCTCTCCCTTTCCCTCTCTTTCTTTGTCTGTCTTTTTGCCTTTCTTCATCTTAACTAGCAGAGAGAGCTGGATGGTGCGTAATGCGGCTCAGTAGCAGAGGGCATATTAAAGGCAGTTGGGGAGGGAGAGATGCTCAGAGGGAGAGAGAGAGAGAGAGAGAGTGAGAGAGAGAGAGATAGTGCAGAGAGAATGAGGAGATGATACATGAAGATGGAGTGAGACAGAGACAGTTGGATGAAAAGAGGATAGATGAGCAGAGGACTTTTGGTCAAGTTTATCTGTGGGCTTGTGTGGGAGGGGGAAGTTGAGGAGTTGGCTTGTGTTTTTTCCCACAGATGTGGGAATGACGCCTTATTGATTTGAGACGGTATGTTAAAGGCCAGGTTAGGGCCCCTGGGAATTGGTTGCTGGGCGAAGCTAATACAGGACCACTCCCTAATGGAGCGGCCGAGGAAATGAGAAATCGGTCAGGTTTGGTGAGTAATGTAGAAGGTTGAATACACACACACACACACACACACACACACAGGCAATCACACAGAGACAGATCATAGATACACACTCGGTTCACAGAGAAAATGGCCGACTAAGAAAATTCATGTCAAACTCTCCCCATTCCCCCAAATCGATTGCAATAAGACTCAATCACTGTGTTCACCTTGGCTGTAAAGCGCGGGGTGTTACTGTTTCTAACGCTTCAGCTCCATATCCCTGGCTTCCAAGGGCAGAGAGTCGGAGAGATAGAAAGAGATAGAGAGCGAGATATAGAGTATAATAGATAGAGAGAGAGATAGAGACCGAGAGAGATGGAATGATAGAGAGAGAGAGAGGGAGAGCAAGAGAGAGGGGGGGGATGAGAGAGAGAAAGAGAGGGGGAGAGTGAGAGAGAGAGAGTGAGAGAGAGGGGGAGAGAGAGGGGGAGAGAGAGAGATGCGGATGAAATGTGTCTACTGACCCCAGGTCAAACCCGGTCTGGTCTGGGGTGTTTTAGGTAATGTTAGAAAAGAGTGTGGCGTTCCCAGCGGGGGCCGATGTTCTGGTAGGAATGTCGACGACCGAAGGGAGGAATGCGGCGACTGATGATGACATTGGGGTGGATTACTCTCCTCGTAGTCTCCGTGGAGGTGGCACAGCAGCACCGTAATGCCATATTGATTGTTTATCTGTAATGAGGGATAAGACTGCAGGGTGTGTGTGTGTGTGTGTGTGTGTGTGTGTGTGTGTGTGTGTATGTTTATATTGGGAAGGATATAAGCGTTGCGGTCAACAAGACGTAGCAAAAGACAAGTTGAGGACGAAACAAAATTCTATCAAGTTATATTGAACTTCAGCATTAAACGTAACCATTACAGCTATGACTTTACCATGGCAACCCCAACAGCAAGACAGGGCAACAGATAGCACCATGGTGGTGCGCCATATTTCACACTCCTGCAAGGTGTGAGTTGGTCCTTTTATGAGCTAAATGCAAAAAAAAAGAGCTAGATCGCAAAATTAACACCAATTTAGTTAGAGGAGAAATTTGTTCTGCTCTGTTCTATTCCCTAAAGCTATTTTTTGTACAGTATATTAAAAGCACACACACACATACACACACACACACACACACACACACACACACACACACACACACACACACATAAAGACAGAGAGTGAGCAAAGTCACCTTCCTTTGATGAACACACGTACCTGCTGAGCAGCTAAATTATCTTAAATTGCTGTTGATCATGGAGCGTGCTGATTGGCTCCCCTGCCTGGAGGAGCGGAGCCCCACCCCCTGGCTCTCCCCTTAAGGTCCCGGAGACATATGCTGGGCCTTGCTGTTCAGCCCTGACCTCCGACCCCGGCTGTTGTCAAATCCAGCACCCTGAGAATCATGGGTAATTAAATATGCTGCAGAGGCCAAAGTGGTCAGGGGCAGAGTGTGCAATGTGATTAAAACTATGTGTGTGTGTGTGTGTGTGTGTGTGTGTGTGTGTGTGTGTGTGTGTGTGCCTGTGTGTGTGTCTGTGTGTGTGTGTCTGTGTGTGTGTGTGTGTGTGTGTGTGGGAGACATGGTAGCTCTTAGTTGTACAGAATCCAGATCATAAGTGAATCAGAGGCCATAGAGAGTAAAGAGAAGCTTGGTGTGTGTGTCTGTGTGTCTGTGTGTGTGTGTGTGTGTGTGTGTGTGGGGAGGGGGGGGGGGGGGCTCTGCAGTGTGTGAGATGGGAAGTCTTATTTGCCCAAAATCCAGCATCAGTAAGCTGCAGCAGGATATAAAGGACTGAGTGAGTGGAAATGCAGTCTGCAGCATATGTCTCTATGTGTGTGTGTGTGTGTGTGTGTGTGTGTGTTGTGGCATGAAAGTGCTAGCAGTATTCAATGCACACCTCCGTTCCCAGAACAGGCTTTGTGAGGCTCTGAACTACATCTCTCACCTCCATGCGCGCACACACGCACGCACGCAAGCACGCATGCACGCACACACACACACACGCACACACACACGCACACACACAAACACACACACAAAACACACACAAACGCACACACAGCCCCCCCCCCCCCCAGCTCTGAATGATGAGGCCATTCCAGCCTCCCTCAGGAGCCTTCCCAGCACAGAGGCCTGTAACCCAGGGACAACGAAACAGCTCTGCTGGGCTCCACTGGACGCCACTGACCTCTCACTCTCTTCCTCGTCACGAGTCACATCGGGGGGATAATCATCATCCGAGAGAAACAGCAGGCCATAAAAACAAACACGCCACGCCACGCTGGCCTGGGCTAGGGCTGGCAGTGGGGAATTCTGTCGGAATTCTGTCGGACTCCTGCGGTTTCTGGTGGGATGATTTGTGCGGTAAACGGTGTCCGTTACTTGTGCATATACTTTTGGTTCTGTGTGGTAACTGTGTTATATATTCTGCTGAAGGTGACTTTGAAGCAAAGCAGCCGCACAATGATTGAATGATTAAATAAACGCAAGTGAACTCCCTAGTTCTGCTGACGTGATGTGTATGTCTTTGAGGTACTCTGGTTTTAATGATGAACATGGGTCTTGGACTTTCATGCGCCCATGGTCCCACAGGGAGAGGTAATGAGGGGAATTTGCTTGTCTGTGGAGTGTGTGTGTGTGTGGAGCGGAGGGAGATCTTCCATCCGGTCACTCCTCCAGGGCCCGGCTCTCATTACACGTGCTGGTGGCAGTGGTGTGATTTGGTAGCCAAATGAGTGGCTGGCCGCGGGGGTGGGCTCGGTGGGCGCACGCAGGAGGGGAGGATATCAAATACATGTGTGTCTTTTGTTTGTGGTTTTCTGATCGTGTGTGTTGGACATTAATAATGCACAGCCTGGAGCTTCATCTACTTTCTACTTTGTCTTCTTCTTCTTCTGCATCTTCTTCTTCTTCCTTCTCTCTCTCTGTCTCTCTCTCTCTCTCTCTCTTTCTCACCCCCTATCTCTAGGCACTTTCTCTCCCTAGAAAGGGTTTCTTTTCTTGGAGGGGGTGAATCCATTTTCAGGGTCTATGCCACAATTCCACACATGTCGGAATCGTAATGTCTTTGTTTTAGCAGCATGAATTATTCAACACAGACTCTGTGTGTGTGTGTGTGTGTGTGTGTGTGTGTGTGTGTGTGTGTTTGTGTGTGTGTGTGTGTGGTCTGTAGGTAGGCTACACTGCTAGCACTGCATTCATACACAGTATTCATCAACACAAGAATGTGACTCTTTAGACCCCTGCAACGCGCTCACTGCCATGGCTGGGCAGATGGATACCCTGCTGAGAGAGAGAGAGAGAGAGAGAGAGAGAGAGAGAGAGAGAGAGGGAGAGAGAGAGAGGAAGAAGGCAAGAGAGTCCTCCCACCTGTGCCTGATGTGATGTGGCTCTCTCATCATGACGAGTGAGTCATATGGCTATAAGAGGACCCACAATCAGAGCTGCACCTCATTTAGCTCCTTTCTGTGTGTGTGTGTGTTTGTGTGTGTGTATGTGTGTGTGTGTGTATGTGTGTGTGTCATAGGGTGTGTCATATTTTTGTGCCCAAAAATACTATAATAAACTATTGACTATAATGTTCTACGAAGCAAAACATGCTATGTACAAATGCACAATGAATAATAGGGTAGAGGTGTGGTTTGGCATCATGTACGTGTGTGTGTGTGTGTGTGTGTGTGTGTGTATTTGCTGTTGAAGCTTGAGTGACTATTAGAGAAAAGGTGTTGTGACTGCCTCAGTGCACTTCAATGGATGCATTTGCATGGCAATAGCAGCTCTCCAATCAGATCGGAGGAAAAGCACAGCCGGGCGAGGACCCCCCACAGTACACTTTAAAATGGTAACCTGATTTTGTTCAGGCTCAGTCTGGACACCCTATCTCTCCAGCAGCACCAAATTTAATTCCCATGTAATTGAGGTGACACCCCAGCACCTCCAAACAAAGACAGTCTGTCATGCGTCATTTCATACAGGCTCAAACAGGACACCCTGAAAGTGGGGCCTGTTTCCTCTCAGTCACTTAAGTGGACTCTCAATGTTTTCCAAACAAATCCCCAAAAGATGCTTAAAAGATACAAAACAGTGTCCCAGTGAGGAAAGTAATTTTATCTTGTAACATTCTTTCAATAAAATATATTTTATTTCAGCCTCAGAAAAACAATATAAATGACTTGTCTTTTATATACTTTTATACTTTATACTTTTCTAGACTATAGCCTACTTATAACACACATTTAAGGGATTTTTTGGCAGATGGCAGATGTTAGCAAAGTGCTTGGTGAAGAAATCAGAGAGAAACTACAAAAACAAACCTTGACACAGTGAGGTCAGGCGCACGCCAGTTGTGCTCCAATTTTCTTTTGTTGTTTGGCATGACACAGAGAGCTTCTGGAGTATTATGGGATGCCTGGGTTGCCGTCTGTGCGCCACGTTACCCTGTCAAACTCTAATGTATTGTCAAAGAATTGCTTTGTTATGTTAAAATAAGAAAATCAAACCCATATTAATAAGCTAGACGAGCTGAAATGCTAACCTGCCACCTCATACTCGTTCAGGCCCAGTGGAGATCATCATTCAGAGAGATGGATAGACTAGGAGAGAGGGGAAAGGGAGAGAGAGGGAAAGAAAAGAGATGGATAGAGGGAGAGGGAGGGAGAGAGGTGGAGAGATTGACAGAGAGAGAGAGAGAAAGAGGGAACGATAGAGAGATCGTCAGAGAGTGTGAGATATTAAACACAGCAAGCTGCTAATCCAGAAGGTGATGGGAGGCTGAGAAGCATATTCATCCGAGGTCATGTTTATATGTGTGTGTGTGTGTGTGTGTGTGTGTGTGTGTGTGTGTGTGTGTGTGTGTGTGTGTGTGTGTGTGTGTGTGTGTGTGTGTGTGTGTGTGTGTGTGTGTGTGTGTGTGTGTGTGTGTGTGTGTGTGTGTGTGTGTGTGTGTGCAATGTCAGAAGAGAGTGCATCCTCGATTCTTTCTTACATTAATCTGTGTTGGTGTGTGTGCACATTCCCATGTCTAAGCCTGACATTAGATCACAGTGTGTGTGTGTGTGTGTGTGTGTGTGTGTGTGTGTGTGTTTACACAAGAGCTGAGCTCCCACACACACCAGCAGCCAGAGTTAGATCCCTTCTTCTGCTCAGTAAACTGGGCCATACTGGAACTCTGTGACTGATTTGTGTGTGTGTGTGTGTGACACCACCAAAGTGAGGCTCTCTGCCTCCCAGTGATGCACTGCACTTAGACACAGGGGCCGTGTGTGCGTGTATATGTGTGTATGTGTGTGTGTGTGTGTGTGTGTGTGTGTGTGTGTGTGTGTGTGTGTGAGGGAGTGATTTGATGTATGAGGGAATGACACAGGGTAATGGTGTTTGCAGAGATGCTGTGGAGCAATACACACACAGACAAATGAAGAAGGAACCCCTCCCCAAACACACACACACACACATCCACCACATCCACCCCCTTACTCTTGACACTGATGTCATGGGCTAATTTCTGCCTGTTTAATTTAGACCTGGTTCGCCTGTGCCTTCCACCAGACTGAACCATCTGTGGGGAAGCAGAGTGTGTGTGTGTGTGTGTGTGTGTGTGTGTGTGTGTGTTGGCTTGAGTAGAGAGGAGGTATGACAGGATGGCAAGCCTCACCCATCATTGGAGTGAGCGAGTGCAGCACCTGGCACAGAATGTCTAAATAGTTCTGTTTATTCGCTCCCGGGGCATACCTCCTAAGGCATGGAACACAGAGAAAAGAAGGAGAGAGAGAGAGAGACAGAGAGAGAGAAAGAGAGAGAGAAAGAGGGGGGAGATGGAGGAAAGGAGCTGATTGAAATTCTGCGTTTCGCTCCGTGTTGCTAACATCCATTTTTTGACCTTTAAAGGAATCATGCTGAAGTGAATGTTTTTAAAGTGGATTACGGGCACTGTTGCATCAACGCAGTGGAGAGAGGAGAAAAGAGAGAGAGAGAGAGAGAGAGAGAGAGAGAGAGAGAGAGAGACAGGGCCAGTATGTGCACAACACAGGTCAGGGGCAGTAGGACTCCATTGTTGGCTGGCTGGAAGTCACCCTTCCAAATTAAATTGAATCACCCTTGAATGTCCTCGCCGGCCTGGCCAGCTCACGCAACCACGGCGCTCCACACTGATGAGCATTCTACTGCTGACCAGAGCGCCTTTGTCCCACACACACATACACACACACACACACACACACACACACACACACACACACACACACACACACACACACACACACACACACACACACACACACACACACACACACTCCCCCCGAGCCACTCTCATCAAACCACAAAAGCCCACATGGGGAAATTCCTTCTCCTGTTGAGGTTTAAGCCCTCAAGAAAAGAGTTTTGTGTGTAAGTGTTTTTTGGTTGTAGGTTCTGTCTG
>NW_027468650.1:10404385-10414385 GCF_046254945.1 Alosa pseudoharengus | reverse complement strand
CTGCCTGCCCACACACCTGTCTGTTAGCGCACCTGTCTCACAGCCCTCTGTTTCTCCACCTGATCAAAGCGCCTGTCTCTCTCACAGCTGTCTGCAAACACATCCATCTGTTGATGTACCTGTCTGTTCTTCTACCTGTCCACCAGTGGCACGCGCGCGTGTGTGTGTGTGTTTGTGTGTGTGTTGGCTCACATGTAAACACAGGAGGGGAGAGATTGTTCCCCTATTTAATCAGTTAAAGCATGGCTTAGTCTATTCATCTCCAGCTTTTAATAAGAAATTGATCTGCTGAAGGGCGGCTTGTACAGTCTACCCTATCCTCTCTCTCTCTCTCTCTCTCTCTTTCTCACTCTGTCATTTTCATTACCCTCTCGAATCCTCCCTTTTATTTCAGTCAATTCCAAAAGCTTTATTTTAATTGGGCATATCATTTAATGACTGAAGAAGTTGTTATTATTATGTTATGTTAGTATGACAACAATGATAAAGATGATTAATACAAATGTACTAAAACTAAAAGTAAAAACACTTAAAATCCACTCTATACTTCTCTCTCTCCCTCCCTCCCTCCTCTATCCCTCCCTTCTCCTCTCTCTCTCTCTCTCTCTTCGTTTCGTGACTTCTTGGCTTTCTGTAAAACCACTCAGATGAGATCAGTGCCAGATTGCATTTGCCTTTTGATCCCTAATGCTGATACTCACAGCCGTAGGGGGAAAAAAAAGAAAAGAAAAGAAAAACAGGAGGAAAAAAGAGTGCTGTTTATGTCAGGGGAGATCAGACTGCAGCGGCCACTCAACGGGGCCAGACAGGCCAAAGACTTGACCCGGGGCCAGCGGCCCCTCGAGCCTGCGCTACCTGACCTCAGCTGACCTCTGCGCGTCTTGGAGGGCATTGCGCCAGATGCGGCCAGAGAGGTTCTCTTGCTCGCCTGAGAGGTTCTCCAGCAGCGGTCTCTGAGATTGGCGTGACTCAGAAGCATAACGGGACGAGGAGTTTTTAGCGTGATGGAAATCCTGTGTAGCCACTCCATCTCTCTTTTCCTCCCTCTCTCTCTCTCTCTCTCTCTCTCTCTGTCTCTCACTCTCTTTCTCTCCTCTTTTCTCTCTGTTATCCCTCTCCATCCATCGTTCTCTCTGCTGCTCGCTGTTTGTCCGACTGAAGGGATACAGCTGCCTGAGATGTCTCTTTGCCCATGGGGGGGGGGGGGGGGGTCAGTCTGGCACGCGTCCATGCCACTCACAGGAGTGCATCAGGGGCAGATGGAGAGGGGGGGGGGGGGCAGTGGGCCTAAAGCAGGGTCCAGGGTCCCAACACACACCCAACCACTGTACACACACACACCATACAAACACACATGCCTCCTGCAGACATGCATCCACCCACAGAGACGCACAGACACACAATAGACATGTTGCGGCTGCTCTGATGCTCTGATGCTGTAGTAAATGAGATTCTGAGAACCCGTTCTCCAAGGTCAGGATGAAAGAAGAGACAGGATCTCTCACTCTCTCTCTCTTTCACTTTTGCTCTCTCGCTCTCTCTTTCTCTCTATCTCCCTTTCTTGTTGTCTCTTCCTTTTTCTCCTGTTTTCTTTTTTTGCACGCAGAGGGGAAAAAGACAGTGAAAGAGGTAGAGGGAGAGCAGGAGGGAGGGAGAGAATGGAGAGAGAGAGAGAGAGAGAGAGAGAGAGAGAGAGAGAGAGGAGATGCTTTACATTCTGCTGGCGCAGGGCACGGAGAGGCTCGTGAGCCTAAATGAGGTTTCACAAACACAGCTCCCCGTCACTACCCCCCCCCCCCCCCCCCCCCCACACACACACACACACACACACACACACACACACACACACACACAATACCCCACCCCATTGCCACAGAGGACTGACTTTCAACGTCCTCATAAAACGGATTACAACAGCGGGCAAACGGGCGGAGAATACAATGAGGGACGGAGAGAGAGAGAGAGAGAGAGAGAGAGAGAGAGAGAGAGAGAGAGAGCAAGAGAAAGAGGGGACAAAGGAGATACAGAAATCAGGAACAAACGTGCATGTCGGAAAGGTAAAAAAAAAATGGAAAAGAAAAAGGGCCATAAAAAAGGGACACAGGAAAAATGTCATCTTCAGCGAGCGCAGCGCAGCCCAAACTGTTTTGTGTTGTGCACAGGAGGAGGTGCGGAGGAGGACCAGGGGAGGAGTAGGCCGACAAAACAGAAGAAACCTGAAAAAATCCAATATCACGTTTAATTTGAAGATTCTTTTTTCCCTGTGTTCATGTTTCCTTTCCTCCTGTAGGAAGTTTTGATTCGTTGCTGTGTTATTGCCATTGTGTCTGCAACTCCTAAATTGCCTCTGGCAGCGGTGTTTGGGTAACAATCACGCCTCTAAATCCCATATTGAATTTAAATGAATTAGTTGAGGAGGAGGAGGAGAGGGGGGTGAAAAGGGAGCGGTGTGGGGACAAGGGAGAGAGAGAGAGAGAGAGAGTGCAGAGGAGAGACAAAGGAGGAGAAAATGAAAGGAGAGAGGAGAGCAGGGAGGGAGGGAGGGAGGGAGGGAGGTGGAGAAGGCTGGAGAGGCATGAGTGAAGTGGAGGGGTGGGACTGCCAGTACCAGAGGAGAGGGACTTGGAGAGGACAGAGAGATGAATGAGAGATATAGATAGAGAGAGAGAATAGAGAGGAGAGGAAAAGGAGGCATAAGATGGGTGAAGGTAAAGGAGGGAAGAGAGGAGAGATGGAGAAGAAAGAGAGGAGAGATGGTGAAAAGAGGAGAGAGAAGAAAGAAGATTTCTCACTTTTTCTCTCTCACACACACTCACAGACGCATACACTGCCAAGAGTACCCCTAGCCCTTGTCCCTCGAAACCGACTGGCAAGACTTAGGGGTGAAGAATATTCCCCTTGGAAATTAGATAGGCCTACCACTAGCCAACCATAAGGGAGAGCGGGATGATTGAAACACTTGAATTAACGTAATTTACAGAGATCGTACCACACTGAATGCTAATATTTTGTCACTAGCAAACTGTCTTCTGTCAAATAGGCTATCATTGCATTTTCAGATAGGAATAAAACCGTTCAGGAATTACTTCAACAACAGCAGAACGTGCCTATGTTCGTTCGTAGCCTACCTCCTGGTCCGGGTGAATAAAACACGGAAAGGGGGACAAAATAAACATGCAGTTTGCTATGTAAACTCCTTCGATATTTTACAATAATATCCAAATGGTCATTAGGCTACTTGACATCAGAAGCAATTGCTACCTGTAATAGCGAGGAGTCGGCAGCAGTAGGCCTATGCAGCATTCATATCAGACGAGCGGTAAAAAAGTTCAGTGAATTTAGCTGCTGTTGGACTTTACATTTCTGACATGGTATGCTGCCAATTCGCGGGGTAGGCTATATCAGACATGGAAATATGTAAAATGCGAGACATTCGTGCAAATAATGATGTGCTGTTAACATTCACAAAACAGCGATTTTTGAAAACATCCTCATGAAGATTAGGACCTTCAATATATGGTCACAAGATTGAATGCAACATAAAATAATTACCATTTTAATTTTATAATCCTTATTAATGCCAACATTTCATGTCAATGAATATCTCGGTGTGCTTGTTTTTCCGGTGTGAGCGGTGTATGTTGGGTATTTCTCTTACCCCTCGGTTTCAAGTAAGCTCCCGATCTTGCTTAGTTTTAAGGGGTATCTACCCCTTGTCCTTTCCCTACCCCTCGATCGAAATGAGAATAGCTCTTCGTCTCATGTGCACGCACAAAACTAACTAGGGGTAAAATAGAGAATTGAGAGTGGCCCTTAGTCACTCTACTGTTCGTACTGTATATGAGTCTATCTCTCCCTCTCTCTTACCATCTCTCTCTCTCTCTCCCCCATCGCTTTTCTGCTATCTCTCCCATCTCTATTTCACTGTCGGGTCCACACAGTCACCATTACAGACGTGGAGATGACAACGGCTGATTCCACTGTTTGTTAATTGCTTGATGTACGATAGCTGATTGCGGTGCCTGACTGTAATCAGATTTGTGTACAAAATGGTAAAGGAAGTAAGGCTGCTGAAAAGGAGTGCATGTGTGCTTCTGTGTGTGTGTGTGTGTGTGTGTGTGTGTGTGTGTGTGAGAGAGATAGAGGGAGAGAGCTAGGAGGAGCTATTATTTCTCCCGAAAGTGGAGCCAGTTCTCCCACTGAGAAACACAACTCCATGCATTAGTGGCAACAGCGGAGCCCAAGCGCTGGGAGGAAGATAAGGAGGCTGTGAACGGGCAGGAGCAGTGTTGAACAAAAGCCCCTGTGTGTGTGTGTGTGTGTGTGTGTGTGTGTGTGTGTGTGTGTGTGTGTGTGTGTGTGTGTGTGTGTGTGTGTGTGTGTGTGTGTGTGTGTGTGTGTGTGTGTGTGTGTGTGTGTGTGTGTGTGTGTGTGTGTGTGCATGTGTGTGTGTGTTTGAAGGAGCCGAGGCAATAATAACAGTAATTGCATGTCCGGCGGCGACAGTCGCGCAGAGTGGCGTCTGATTGCCTGGGCCAAGGGCCTACAAGCGGCCAGGGCGGGTTAAGATCGCCTTACCAATGGAAGATGACATCACCACACATCTTTGGATATTGGGTGTTCATTTATGGAGGTCTCTGAGTGTTTGTGAGTTTGAGATAATGAGTTTGTATCAATGTGTGTGTGGGTTCATTAGTGAGCATCATAGTGCACTCATGGGGGCTAAATGGCATACACTCTCTCACACACACACATACAAACAAAACAAAGATGATATACGTATTGTTACTCACATAGGTCTCCAATGCCTCTTTTTACCTTGTTTTTCAGACTCTCTCTCTCTCACACACACACACACATACACAGATCCCCTCCCCTATTACTGGTGTGTCCCTGCTATGTGTTGGAGTGTGTGTTTGCCACCATGGGAGGCGTGTTGCTGCTGTGCTTGGTTTATGTCATCATGGCTCCAACGGGCCAGAACTGGACATTCCCATCACATCTCATCAAGATTTTACAGTCTGCCATGAGACCCCGAGGAGAGAAAGGTGGGAGAGAGGGAGAGAGTGAAAGAGAAAGAGAGGGAGAGAGAGAGAGAGAGAAAATGAGAGACAAAGAGATATATAGAGAGAAGGGGGGGACTATTATTGGATTTTTCAAGGGAATCTAGGAAAGGAAGAGAGAAAATAAGCATGTGTGTGAGTGTGTAAGAGAGAGAGAGAGAGAGAGAGAGAGAGAGAGAGAGTGAGTGTATGTGCTGGCAGGGGATTTGGCCTCTAGCGCCGTTCTAGCTCTTACCTGCTGTTCACGGATGACAACATGGCAAAGTAGCTCCTGCCCAATACCATGGTGAGCAGGCCTGTCTCCTGCAGTAACCACAGGGAACACACAGCCTATCAGTTACTCTATACGTGTGTGTGTGTGTGTAAAAACATGTTTTTGTTCTTGTGTGCATGTGTGGGCATCTGTTATCTTTTGACCACTGATACTGCCCATTATTCTTTGTGTGTATATATATATATATATATATATATATATATATATATATATATATATATATATATATATATATATATATATATATATATATATATATATATATATATATATAAGCTATGCATATTTTAGAGTGTGATAGAGGTTTACTATTCTGAAAGAGGAACAATAAATGTATACATTAAATAAAGTAATTCATATAAAATCCTGTATTAAATTATTAAATTAAATAAATCAATGTATAAATTATTTTAAGCTCCCCGTTATTTACAGTTACTCTTTACAAAGTACTTTCTAATTCAAAATTATCACGCTTTTCATCACCACATTTTATATTTATGACTTTCTGTTTTGCCCCAAGCTCAGTCAACCAAGTTTTATTCAAATGAGCAAAATAAATGTGCCGCTACTTAATTAAAAGATAAGATGTTTGAATTTATCTAGAGACGAAAGACAAAAACTCAAGACAGCCCCCACCATGATGGATACCCCTCCCCCAAAGAGTCAATGGCTTTTGACCTTCAGGTCGCTTCCAGCAATTAGCCGGCACTAATCAAGCGTGATTAAAAAGCCAGGGAAAGGCAAGAATCGGATCCAAATCCTGTTTTAATGGGCAGACTGACATTGCTATCTGCGCGGAGAAGGGAAATGACAGTTGAACGAGGGCTAAACGCTGTTTATCTGCTCATCCCAGCAAAAAAAAAAAAAAACAGTGGTCCTCTTCAGCCTCCCTAATCAATCCATCTCGTTTCTGCATGCCCCACCCCCTCCCCCCTCGGTAATGCAATAGAATCTGATAGCTGCCCGGCGCTTAGCACTTAATGTCCAGCTGACGGGCCAAGTCTAGACGTCTGGATGGCTGCTAAGTTTATTCACCGCAACCACACAGTCCAAATCGTTATGATCGTCAGCGGACAAGCTGGACATGCACATCAGCCTTGTAGCTCCAGTTTAAACAGGGATTTGAACCTCAGCCATCTGGTTTGGATTCGCTGCTCGCGGTATCCTGTGTCCACTGACAGCATTACGTCCTCCTCATGCCAAGGCGAAACCAAAACCTGCACTTCAAAATGATTGCCCATTTTGGTCTAAATATTTTAAAAATCGACATTATCTGGCACGTTTCGTTTCAGTGTCCCGATTATTCTGGGAGTCCTAAACGCTCTGTCTCCACCCACTCTTGGCCTTCTCCATCCCTGTACATACATCAGGAGGAGCTATAATTTCTCCCGAAAGTGGAGCCAGTTCTCCCACTCCATGCATTAGTGGCAACAGCGGAGGCCAAGCGCTGGTATACATCAATGCTGCTTATACATCAACGCTGCATAGGCCAGTGTCTCAATGTCTTAGTTTGCTGGCTGAGAGAGACTGTTGTTGAGTTGAACTCCCCTGCTCCCCCCCCCCCCCCCCCACGCGGCACCCACCCCGGGGATGACAGCAGAGACGAGGGGGGGGGTGGAAAGAAGTTTTTTCCTTCCTCCTTTAGTGACGGCTTAATTGTATTTCCGATAGGTATTGATCGTCAGGGTGGTTGTGGATGCCTGCGGGAGCAGGATTGATTTCACCGTTTTTTTACCCCTGCGGTGATCGGAGCTAGCCCAACGTCCATAAATCCAGACGCTCGCAGGTGTGGAATTCTGCTCGGCTGACGAGGTCACATGCGTGCTCACACTCACACTCACACTCAGACACACACTCAGCCACACACTCAGACACACACTCACACACACACTCAGCCACAGTTCGCTCGATAGGGAAGGAGAAAAATATACTCAAGGCACACACAGAAATATACCTACACACACACACACACACACAGTTTAGGCTGAGGATCAATAGTGCCCGTGTACGCACACGCACACACACACACACACACACACACACACACACACATACACACACACACACACACACACACACATGCATAAAGGGACAGAGATTAGTGGATGTTCACATTGAAATAGCACATTAATACATTGTTGTATTAATAAAGATGACGCAAAATGAGCACAGGATACTGTCGAAGCTTTATTCTGCACACAAGCACATCAAAACAGCTGTGGTGAGTTCACTAGTAGCTCATTTCATGCCCTCTCTCCATACAGATATTAAACTGGCAAAATGCAAAAATGTATCTAAAGTAAAGGATACAGTTAAAGCATAACACACTTGCACAAAAGCACAGCAAAGCAACAGAGGTAAGCTTGTCAGTAGCTCCTTGCAACTCCTTAAAGAGTTCATACAAGCCAACTACTGTCATTGCTACTTGTGCTAATTCAGCTATATACATGATAGATAGATAGATAGATATACTTTATTGATCCCTAGGGGAAATTCAAGGTCACATGTAGCTGAGCTGCTGTACTGTATACCACTATAGCTAGTTCTGGCATGTGGCTAGACAATACATTTTTAAAAGTAAATTCACAAAAATAACTCAAAAATAATGTACATACACACAGACAGAAGGTGAAACAATCTTATGGATGACAATATTTAATATGATTATTTAACAGATTGCTCATGATGCTGCAATATTATTATTAGCTAAGTATATAGTTTAACCTGTAACACAAGTGCAAATACACTAACCCAAAATCACTAACCTGTAAACATTAAACTGCAGAAATTTGTCTGGAATGGACAAAGCTTATAGTACATAGTGTTAGGGCTTTGTAGTCACGTTCAAGTGGTTTGTGTGTTTCTGTGTGTGTGTGTGTGTGTGTGTGTGTGTGTGTGTGTGTGTGTGTGTGTGTGTGTGGGCGTGTGTGTGTATTTAAGTGTGGGTACTATCAATGACTGACCTGAACAGCAGACATTTTACAACCATATTTCCAGGGTAAACTTTTAAGGTGAAATGATTTGTTTGTTCTATTGCTTGCCGGGGCTGTTTGTTGTGTAGGGTCATATCACATAAGTGGAAAAATAAATGCACAATAACGAAACAACACCGACCCAAACAGGAGGAAAAAGCATTCCACTCTCTGTCAGAGCATTTTTTTTTTTTTTGGGGGGGGGGGCGGCGCGACGGCAGACAAATGTGACGTTGATTAAAGATGTTTACGGGGCAGAGGTGGCCATTTCTCTCCCGGCTCTTCTCACTACAAGAGGCATTAGCTGCACTATCCGGCACCTGAACCACGATGAATTTATCATGAGGGGAAGCGAATACCCGGAGAGGGAGAGAGGGAGGTGAGAAAAAAAGAGAAGGGGGGGGGGAGTGGGTGATGAGAAAAGAGAGAGGGAGATAGGAAGACAAGAACAAAAAGAGAAGGAGAGAGGAAGACAAGGAAAAATGAGAGGGAGAGAAAGTAGGAGACAAGAAAAAAAAGCGAAAGAAAGTAGGGAAAAAAGCGAGGGAGATAGGGTGGCAAGAAGGATGAGGGAGTGAGAGAGGAAGGCAAACGGACAGGTACAAAAGTGAGGACAGTGAAAACGAGCGAGTCGTCTGCCCCTGGTAGGCAACGGAACACAGACTGGGCCCGGTGAGATGGATCCACTGTCTCGCGTGCGCTCTAGAACTGACCTGTTGGGCCCCGTGAGATGAATGGACTGTCTCGTGGGCGCTCTAGAACTGACCTGCTGAGCTGCTCGTCAAGGCAATCTTGTTCTCTACTCCCTGTGATACTGTTCAGGTGTGTAATTACTGATTACGGTTTCATCCATGCATCCGTTATCTGCAAAGCGCAATTGACCCCATGATTCATGAACATGACCTCAAACTATACAGGTGACTTGGTAGCCAGTGCTATCCACGAAGACCTGCACATATGCATTCTCATGCAACATGCACACACTCCTGAAGGGATCGCACATCGGATCGTTAGCCAGGAGCTTTATGCCTTTTTGCATTAATGGATTTATAACCATTAATCACGAAACAAGCAATATGCATAACATCATTTCGCGCAACGAAACATGCCTCGGCACACATTACGCGTCCTCCTCATAATCCGGTTAGAACGATGAGCCCTGTGACGGATGCCTCCGACAGCTGCTTAGCGATAATGGCCATTATGCCGTGTTACATACAGCGGCCATTAGGGGAGACTTTACGGATGTGTCTCGCAGGTAAAAGTGCCCATATCTCACCGGCGCGGTTCGGCCGGACCGCCCTGGGGGGCGGGCATTAATCTGCGTTCCGTCTTTTTCTCCTGGAGCCCCTAAAAACGAGAGGAATAATAGGAGTCCGGGGGCCTAGCGGGACTTGTGCCGTTAAACGATGACAGTGGAGTAGATGATATTGATCAGGTCCTTATAAACCTCGCTGTACGGGCTGGGAGGTAATTGAAATAAAAAGTATTGATCTCAGAAGCTGTAATAAAATGCATTATCGTCATGGAGATTGAATGATGCTGTGGATTATGGAGCGGAGCGCCGTGATGGAGCCACATTTGCTATTCCACGCCACCGCTTTTCCCACTGCTGTCTGTCCGTCTCTTTGTGTGTGTGTGTGTGTGTGTGTGTGTGTGTGTGTGTGTGTGTGTGTGTGTGTGTGTGTGTG
>NW_027468650.1:10394385-10396885 GCF_046254945.1 Alosa pseudoharengus | reverse complement strand
AATGTAAGTACAACTGCAGCCGCTTGGGGGCATAAGTCCGCTGTGGCGTTCCGCGTTCAAACCGGACAGAGCGTTCAAGCAAGGGTTGTGATTGGCCGAGTTTTCAGTGTGTTGTTTCTCTGTGTTTTTAGCAGCCCCTGCAACTTGCTAGTCCACTGTAGCCTATAAGCTTTGTACATAATGCTAAACATAGTTTTGGATTCAGTGGCAAGATTTCTTGATTGTACAGTGCCTGTCTCTCAGTAATGTTTTAAAATTAGAGCTTCGTCAGCTGGCAGTAGGCTACTTTGTCGGCAGTCATGAGAAGTTTGCTTGCTAACAGAACATAAATATGCTGCCCAGAAACCTCGTGAATAGTTCTGATTTTTTTTACTACACTAACGAGGTTGAAATATAGCCTTTGCCTACAGCATCTCCTTAACTCATTGAATGCCAAGCTGTTTTCGGAAGCTTTGTCCTTGAGTGCCAGCAATCTAGACCATTGTTGATGATTTTTGTACAGCCACAGCATATTCTGTGCTATAGCTATGAACACATACAATGGCTCGTTTGAAAGGTGAGACTTTAAGCTCTCAGTGGGTGCAAACTACGCCTCTGTTCCTGAGAAATCCCAAGCTAAACAGTGGCTAGTTTTCATCAAAATCGCTGTTTTTTTTCTAGAAATGGAGATATAACGTCTTTCATTTAATATGAAGTTTTGCCTGTAAAGTTTCCGGGAAGTGACCTGGCGAGACTGCCACCTAGTGATAGACCCACGAAAATGGCCTGGTTTTGAGCTGACGTGCATGCGTCACTGATTCGACCCAAAGCAGCAACCGAGTTATGATAAAATGTCCAGATAAAATGTCCAGATTGTGCGTTTTCATGAGTTTTCGATCGTCATATATTTCATTTCCATTCATCACAGAGTTCCCAAAATCACATATAAGGTGTGTTAGAGTGTCTAGTTTCGTTATTTAAAAAAAAAAGCTAAACGCGTAATATTACGTTTTTGGCACTCAACGCATGGGAAGGAAAAACGTAATATTACGTTTTTGGCACTCAATGAGTTAACAGTAATGTTAACAAAATGACAGCATTCATATGACAAAGGAAAACGAATTCGGTCACTCAAGACTGTGCCACAGCAACCAGTGTAGGCTACAGTCCTACCCAATAGGCCTACTCGAATCATAGCGTTGTCTGACGGTCGAGTGGGTTAATGCACGTATTTCCAGAACAGGTCTGCAACTTTCAGGCAGTTCTGAGTTCGAATCTAGGCAGGAGTAATGATGTGATGGTTTTCCTTTAGAAATCTTTTTTATTGAATCGAAGTTGTAGCCTACTACAGACATTCGATGAAATGTTCTGCAATGAGTCTGTTTTTAACCCAGCTAAAAGATAGCACCAGTAAATTAACTAAACTTATCCCAGTAGCAAACAGTGTTTCTGGGTGTAGGCTACTTTGAAACTTCTGCGGGGTAACAGGAGCATTTGTTTTTAAAACATAACAAAACATCCTAACTTCATCTTTCCATTCCAACCATTATTAGGCCTAGGTCTATTTTTTGCAAGGTGTTGCTCCTGGCAAGACTTGTTTATAAGACGTTTGGTGATTAATTGATAGCTGTTTTGGGACACGTTGAACTTTCTTTATAATGAGCGCATAAAACGACTTGTTGCTGTTTTGGGACATTAAGCTACGTTAGGCTAAGCTTTTTCACGTTAAGGATTTTATGTCCTTAATTTATTTATATATTTAGGCTACTTGCGCAAACCCTTGGATACTTTTATTGCCACACAACAATATTGGTGGTATTTGTTACATTAGCTTCAAAAAGCACCGCTTCAGAAAGCTGCACTGCTTGTGAAAGAAGGGGGTGGGGGAGGGGAGCTTGCAGTCAAGTGTCGGAAAAATGCATGCAACACAGAACCTGCTTCTCGCATTAGTCACTGACAGTAGGCTACAATAGGCCTACAGCATATGCATCGGGAAAAACACTTCGAGGATAAGCGCAGCAGCAGTTTGTGATGTTGTTTAGTGTAACCTCATGTATGAAAACTAGTATTGCCGTGGCAATACTGGTGACGGCGGCCACGAGACAGTAGAATGTAGGCCTAGAATAATCAATCAATAAACATGTTTTCTCTGAAGCACTTTCCCGACTTCGTCTTTCTATTAGAATATTATGGAGATAAGGTAGAAAACTGGATTTAACGAAACAAATGTAACTAAGTAAACTGATTGTTTAGCCTACTCTACAGTAGGCTATGTTGTCCCTCTCAGGCTGTAGGCCTACAGTAGGCCGACAGTCTGTCCCTCTCAGGCTGTACAGTCTGGCCGAAAGAACAGCGCAGCTTGCAGCAGAGAAAGCTCGAGTAGCCGAGAGAGACGCCGAGATTGATCGGTTGAAAGCGGAGGTCAACAACCTCAAACGAGAGCTTTAACAACTCGGAGAGATTTAGAGAGCCACAGAGACATTTTACAGGAGATGAGAGCTGGAAGCGGAGAACTTCAGGC